>NC_092629.1:22814235-23099235 GCF_039555335.1 Amphiura filiformis
ATGGATTTTCAAGGCTTGATTTCAGAGGGGCGTAAGTTATAGAAACAGCCATGCAGAAAAGATGAACTCAAGCGTATATACTTGGTGTATCAATCTACATGCACAATGACCACGAATCTATGAAACTGTGACACGTGAGTCATCCTATGTTGCAGGGATAGGGAGGGAGAGGGCGACCATGATAGAGGCTGCCGGGGTGGGGGCAGCCGGTTTTCTGCAATTTTTCTATGGTATTTTATAGATTTTAAATTGTTTATCCTTAGATGATATATGTCGTGAAATAAATCAATGCCGCTATAGGATATAATAGGCCTAGTAGGCCTACCCTGAGTATGCAATATATACAACAATAGCTAAAACAACAATAACAAAACCAACAACCAATATCTAATTTGTAAAAGAAATATTCATAGGCTTATATAGGCCGCGCCTATTTAGATTAGTAGGCCTATGCCTGAATTATACAATAATAAAAAAAAGCGGCAAACTCAATCAATCACTGCAGTCAGAAAGAAAGACGCGAAAATTAAGAAAAAATAGAAAATAATATTAATAGAATTGGACCACACAGGGACTCGAACCCGTACTAGTTGACGAGGTCGTGTTTTTTTACGGAGCGCACATTTGAAAAAACGTCATGGAACGCGTTTTTGATCTTGTGAACATGGTGCGTAAAAACGCTTTAAACGAAGGATTTTCAAATTTATTCAAAACATTTTTGTAAACACACAAAGAAAATATTAAGCTACATCCAATGCACCAAACTTTCACTCGCTGCGATATCTGATTACTGAGAAAACTCTGTTTTAGAGAACAACTATATACGTCTTTTATACGTTTTTTATACGTTTCTTAGTGTAACCTTAAGCAAGTAGTCTATTCCGATCACAAGCCCACTGCTGACAGTCAAATGCGATCACGGAAGAACAAACAACCATGTGATTGGGCAAGAGACAGGAGGACAAAAGTGAGCCTGAAAAAAAGATATAACGGGTGGCATCAATGGAAAACCTGAAAAGGAGTTGTGGGGCAACACGCGCGGTCAAGCTCTTGGGGTGCGGGTTGCCGGCAAACAGTACAAAACAAAAAACAGAAAAAGACAAGACATTTTGGTGGATATTTATTTTGTACTTCCGCATAACATTACCCTTTACTGTACAAACTAATAGTCAGGGCCGTCGCTGACCATTTTCTCAGGGGGGGGGGGAGGGGTGTCGAGACATAAATTTTCCTGGTATGGCCTGATTTACCTTTTGCTGGCACCTGCGCAACACGCCACCACCTGGCTCCTCGGATAGAAGACACCTATCACAAAACTAAGGAACGAAACTTTGATAAATTGCGCGCGCATCTCAATGCTAAAATTCAAAGGGAGATGTACCAGAGACACCGACCCAGGGGGAAAAATATCCAAATTGTCCCGCTGACCTGCTACTAAAAGAACATTGCTGGGACTTCTCGCGTAAAAATTGCAATTTCAATGCTAAAATGAACGCAACGATGACAATTCGTCGTCCGTATTCCATAGTGGCGTATAGTGGGGCGCCGCGAATAAACAACTTTTCGAGAAAATCGGGTTTGAAGAAATGCCAATTTAAAATCGAGTTGTGTAAATCAGACATTCATTATATTTTGTAAATGATGTGAAATTTCTGTAGTAAACTAAATAGATTTTATTGTTATATATTTTTCAAAAGAAATAAATACATACTATTGCTGGCAAACTGAAAATAAAACTATACGTCACTGTGGAAAACAAACAAAACGCAATACCCTAACCTAACGTTACCCGTACGCCACCTCGGTCGCCGTGTAATCCCTATGGCGTTACTTTTCGTCGTTCGTATTCCATAGTGGCGTATAGGTCCGATACGTGTACGCCACTATGACATACGATGTTTTTCATTTTTGCCGATATTTCATAATTATAAAATGTGTATAAAAAGTGGCGTATGGTCGATACGCCACTATGGAATACAAAAAATGTCACTTTGTAACTATACGCCACATTTAATTAATTAATTACTAATTAATTAGCTAATTATGACTGATGAGACTTAGAAAAAATGAAAGAGAACATCATTAAAAACATATAGGCCAATTTTCAAAAAAATGACCAAAAATCACTATAGGCCACTATGGAATACAGCCGACGAATTGTGTCCTAAAATCGTGCTAAAGGAAGATGCATAGGCCTTTACAATTTTAGTTAATTAAGTCCCGGTATTTTGACCCACCTCATGAACTTTATGCTTAACTTATTAGACCTGTATGCCCTACTAGTAGCTCTCATATTTATAATTTACATAATAGAAAGGATGGATTATTATAACTGTAATTTTTGAGACTTTGAGATTTTTGAGACGTGATTGTGTTCAAGTTAGAGATGAAAAAAAAGGAATTTCCAATGGGGCGTCTTGCTGATCAACTAACACTTGGGTTTGCTAAAATAAATGCGCGTGAAGCGCGCGGCAATTTGGCATTTTAATACTAAATATACCAAAATGGGCTTAATTTTGGTTCTAAAATAGACCAAAAGGAAGATGCAAATCGTTAATTTTGTCAAAACATTTCTGCAGAATGAGCAGGGTAGGGGACTGACTTGCCACCCTGCCATATGGCCAATGGCGTAGATTTCTTTTTAACATGGGGATATCAGTCTATGGTACAAATGTGCGTGAAGCGCGCGAAAAAATTAGCATATTTATAAGCAAGACTGGTTAAGAATGATACCCAAAAGTAATAAATTGACGCGAAGCGCGCAAAAATAGGCACTTTTAGGGTTATATGGCCAAATATGAGGTTAATTTAGTCAGAAACCCATATACAGGTGTCAGTGTCAACATATCGGGGGTGATTGTATGGACCATCCCCCTTTCATTATTTTGGGGAATTTATTCCCCATCCCCATGGGATCTACGCCTATGCCCATGGCTAATCTCCATTGGAGCTGATGAAGGGCCAAGTGCAGAGGGGTATTGGGATACGCATAAATTCTGTCGATATTACAAAATCATTCTTTTATTGTCCACATCACCTCAACGCGCCAGGACAACATCATTGTAGGCCTCATATACCGGCCCAATATGGCCTATATTATACGAACTCAATGTAGTTTTTATTCCTCCTCCCCTCCCCCCCTCTCTCTCTCTCTCTCTCTCTCTCTCTCTCTCTCTCTCTCTCTCTCTCTCTCTCTCTCTCTCTCTCTCTCTCTCTCTCTCTCTCTCTCTCTCTCTCTCTCTCTCTCCTCTTTCTTCCCCTTCTTCTCTCTTCCTTTCTTTCTTCTTTTCTTTCTTTTTTCCCCTTTTTTGGGATCGCCAGGGGGGTGTCGCACCCCATACACCCCCATGGCACCGGCCCTGCTAATAATAGTAGGTGTGTCACAGTGGCTGCACAATTATTCTGCCACACTGCGCATGCGAGCATAACATTAAATTAAAAAGCGCGCGCATCAAAGTTGTTCAACTTTGGCACACACCCATGTCGAAAAATAAATTTCCTCATATGTGACACGATTTGGTCCATGGGGGCCGAAGGCGGCAAATTTGAAATTGAGATAAAGGTAAAAATACGGAGTAAAAAGACAAGAAAATACATAAGAAAATAGACGTCAAAGAACTTCCTAACTTTAGAACCAAGTATGCTAGACCTTTGCTGATTTCAGTAAATGATAGCCTATTGTATGTGAAATGTAATATACAATAACATTAACTCAATTTTCAAAAAAGCCTCCTTTGGCCCCCATGGACCAGATCGTGTCACATATTATGTGCTATTTATCCCAATTGTTTGAATTTTTAATATATGTCGGGTGTTTTAAAAATAAATATTGCTTCGTTTAAGAGCAAACACAAAAACGTTTTTAAAACGTTTTAAATAAATTATCCAGGTAACAAAATGTTAATTTAAAGCCAAAGTCATTTGCAAACGAATTTTTATTTTTACTTTTCGGATTTGGCTTTGAGCAATGGTGACGCATACCATGTTTACAGGCACCGTCAAAATGTCAAACTTTGTATTTTTTGTATGATATTTAAGTAATTAACTACAATTTCTTTATTCAACATCATAACAGGTTCATACTTGACAAATGGTTATGATGAATGAAAATACTTTCATTAAATATTGAAAAAAAATTACTCATGCCTAATTTACATAATAATATCATGAATACATATTTAGCTGTATTTAGCTAATTTGCATCATTATTTACTTGTTGTGTATTTGTTGTTATCAATTGAAAGAACTTTGTACACATATGTGTGCAAAAAAACCGTACCCTGATATCATGTACGGTGTTCTATTGGCATCAATGTTGCATATTAATTAGCTAAACTTAGTCATCTTTTCAGCTTTAATTAGTCTGCATATTGGCCGAAATTGCTAAAATAGTATATTTTGTTAATTTATTATAATTATTTAATTATTTGACGAAGTACGGAAAGATAGGCATTTAACCTGTGATACTTAATGAACGCTGCTTTTTCAAGCAAGCGTCCAAATAAACCTTCAAAATCTCGAAATGTGCCAATTTTGTCATTATAGCCATTTGTGGCAGATTTGCATTCCATTTATAAGCATCTTAAAATTGACACTACATCACAATGTATTGACCGATTTCAATTCCGATTTTTGATTTTTGATGCTTTAATAAAGCTCATTCATGTAGAAACAATAAATAACGTGTTTTTGCTGCGCTTATTTTTGAGGTGATATATGCCTACTAATAGGGGGAATTGAGTCTCACTATTCACCCTCTTTGAAAATCAAACACACCCCGTTTGACAAAACACACACACCCCACACCCCCACACACACACCCCAACAAGCAAACAAACAATAACCACAAACAACAATATTGTGTCATTTATTGGGATTGTTGTTGTTTAATATACTTTGAATCGACAACTAATACACCCATCGCTGAGGTTCCGCAAATTATGTTACTGATCAAAAGAGACATTTCATATTTATGTATTTATTTATTTATTTATTTATTTATTTATTTATTTATTTATTTATTTATTTATTTATTTATTTATTTATTTATTTGTAAATAAACAGGGTTGGCATCTTGCGCTTATTTCAGTGCTTAAAATGACACGATAACGGACATCGGTTTAAACGTATATAGAAAACAAAAGATACTTTAGTCCAGAAAACGTCCAGATGGCTTTGGAATTTGTTTAATTGTTTGCTGCAAGGTACATGTATCAGAACAAATGGTTAGGAGGAAGTGTAGACGGAAGTAGGCAAAAGTCGTAGGTAGGCAAAACTATTATTTTATGAATCCTCGTGACCTGAGGAATATTTAAAACATGCAACACTCACAAGTTCTACCTGACTGTATACAGCCCTACCATGACAAAAGGAAGTAATGACCATTTGTTTCAAAATGCATTTTATTGCTTATATTACACCTATATACAAGTATCTTCTCTAAAGTATGTCTCTAAAAAGTTGAAAATCTCATGTTGAATACTTGCTGCCTTAAATTGTACATAGAGAGTATGTCA
Organism: Amphiura filiformis; assembly: GCF_039555335.1. Lineage (NCBI taxonomy): Eukaryota > Metazoa > Echinodermata > Ophiuroidea > Amphilepidida > Amphiuridae > Amphiura > Amphiura filiformis. Next base: position 22,819,752 of record NC_092629.1, read on the forward strand.
ATCTCTGAAAAAACACGACAAAAGGAAGCAATGGCCAAGTAATTGCCAATTGTTTTGACCATTTTAGGAAAATTAGCCATCATCTTAAAAGAAAGTTTTTGGTATTTGATCAAATTCAAACTAATAAACTTACAAAATAATAATAATAATAATAATCTTAGTATTTTCTTCAATATCAATCAACTCAACAAATTTATGTGTTTGGCCTGTATCTCAGGAGTATAAAATTACAAAAAAAGATCATTACTTCCTGTTGTCATCGTATTGCAGTATATGGATTGCTATTCATTAAATGTAATCCTTGAGAAATGCCTTTAAAACCTTTACACAGGTATAAGTTCAAAATTACTCGGACATGATTTTTACACGAAAATGTTTCCTCTAGCCATAAGGCTGCGATCACATAGAAGTACATACTATTCGGATATACGGTGCAAGTTTTGCAGGTGCACGCGTATAGTTTAAATCGAGCAAGGTAATTCCATTGTACCGGGTCACATAAGAGGGCACTATTCGAAATGGCCGTATACCTGCGTATAGTATAGTATAGTATAATGGGAATCGTGCGTGTTCGATTTTAGTGCCGCGTATACCGTCCTAATTTTAATATAATTCTGCACATTATGACACCTCACTGAATGCAATATGACCTCAATAAATAAACTTACAAGCATTTAATTAGACAAAGTTTCAGTTTTAAAATTGGCAAAATGACCTAAACTCGCCTGATCGAATAGCGTTTAGCTTATAGCGAATACCATATACCATATAGAGACCCTGCATATGACGTATCATCCCGTAAGTATGGCGGACTACTCAAATGCATTCAACAAAGCATGATTGCAATCTACCGTGACAGTTCGTCTCATACACATAACCCTGCATTACGATCAAATAGGTTGATGACAACAAAGAATGCAGTGCCTCTATACAGTGTACTTCTATGTGATCGCAGACTAAGGGTATAAAAGTATAATTCGATTTATCGACGTATTGTTATGGCGGGTGCGATATCCTAACTTTTTACGTCGTCATTGGATTAAGCGTGTGTCCATCCGGAACAAGTTGTTAACAAACAAATATCGCATAATCAGAAATCTTCACAAACAATATGTTTTTTAAAAACCTTTTCAGTTCGACAACGAACTGCGAGTAGCTTGTTTTTCATTTGAAGTGAATATGTAAACGTATGATGCCATATGTCTAGCTTTGAAGCCACGGTTGTGATAAATTATATTCGCTCCATTTAAATAAAAAAAATCTATTTAGGTAGTCGCGGTATAGTAATTGAATAGTTCAATATCCACTGAGTCTCGTTGAGTTATTTTCTGGATTGCTGCAACAAACCAAATTATCTGAGTATTTTTTTTGCACACTGCGAGATACATTAAACCTATGATTTAATTTTAAACAATGTTCATAAATGCGAAAATCAGATGTTCCATGATTATTTATATGTTATTGGTACTCTTTCAAGAAAGGCAAACATCAGGACATTTTAAATAGTGTTAATATCATGCTTGATATACAGGATTTTATCCTCCCAATCCACGGCTCATGATTTTTACGACACTTCCATCTTCCAATCCCACACTATCCAGAGTTGCAGAATCGTCCAAAAGCTTTTCTCCTTGGAAGGTTATATATACTTCGTTTAAATCGACATCTGTTGCTTTTCTGATCTTCTGCTTTAAGTGCCCAACATTTTGGTTGGATCGCATTGATAATGGAGGGGGATCTCTTCCTCCGCAATTCGTGACTTCCACCTGTATATCTGAAATAATAAGGACACCGAAGTTTATGGTAGTCATTTTGTCGACTAATAATAATTAATTCACAGACTTAGTTCCCAATTAAAATTAACCGAAATTTTCATATGGTTTCGCACAGTTATTTCTTTTGTCGTAGTTTTACATTAAAATAAAAATATAAATAAACAAATGAATAAATAATATTAATATGTCAAGTAAATGCAAACAAAAAGACATGTCATTGACACTATTTTATCTTGTCTAAGTTTTACATTGAAATAAATAAATAAACAAACAAATTATTCAAGTAATAACAATTAAAAAGGCATGTCATTGATTCTAAATTCATTAAACAGATACAAAATGCTGAATGCATGAATCAGTGCAATAATAAAACAAAATAATGGGATGGCTTCAAAAGCCTATTTTGCCACAGATAATATAGCAGAGCGAGGAAACTTGCAAACATGTATTGACGTTAGTCAGTGCCTCTTATATGTTACATATTTAGGGTTAGATGTCATTGAGGTGTCTCCGAGACGAAATGCATTCAAAATATATTTTCTGCCACAAACAACATAGCAGAGTATCGCCAATCGCAAACACACATTGGCATGCCAGTGGATCATATATTTGGAGTATGTCTCTAGAACTACGGGGGGGGGGGTGGTTGTACCACCCTAAGATTTTTTATCCGTCATAAAAACGTGTTTACGCCCAAATGACCTGAGCCAATCTTAGATCCATCATTTGAGCTCATTTTAGTGATACTTTTTTGTTTGCCCCAGCACTTTACCTGGGGGTAGAACCGGATATCAAAAATAACCACAGAGAGGAGTTGACAAGGCCCATCATTGATTTCTACAGTAAAATCCGAAATTTTTATTTAGCTCTTTCACTCTTGTCAAAATATTCCAAGAGCTACTGACTTTTTACTTGTTACTTAGGTTGATATAGTCACGTCATTTTATATTTATGAAAAATATGGTGAGAATCTTTTGCCGAATTATGCCTATACTTTTATACATAACCAGCATTTCCCATATTCATATTATGAATCATAGTGACATTATGTAGGGAATGTTTGTATTTGTTTTGGTATCACTAAAACCCATGGCTACAAACTGGTACCAATATAACGTCATATGACGTTTATACTTGAAAATTAAGGGGTTGTGACCCTCCCTCGCCTCCATTCGTAGTTACAAAATATGATTCAGTGTAGCACCGGCTCTGTGCTGTACTCTGATACCTATGATGATGATCCACAATATTCCACCACTTGCTACGCTCGGTGCTCGCTTTGCTCGCTATTCGAAAGGCGTCGCGGTTTGTGGAACGGGGCTAGTTCTAGCTCAGTATAGTTCTAGGGTTAATGGGACACTTTCGGTCCGAGATGAAATACCTTCAAATTATACCTCTTCTGCCACAAAAATATAGCAGAGTGTTTGGTGGTATTCAGTGACTTGGGGTCAAATGTCTTTACGGGGTCACCCCACGACTGTGTTTGTGATCTAATACTTCAATTCTTTCACGATTTTAATGACTTGGATATCCAAATTTCATGGTTAGCGGTTCTTGTTCTCTTAGCTGAGATGAAAATTGCTCCTAAACTGTAAAGACATACTTACCTGCCATACTTGCTTGGACAAAATTTAAAATTCAGGTTTCCAGGAAGTTTTCTCGACTGGTAAGCTGTATGTAATAAAATTAAAAAGCAAATATAAGTAGTGACAAAATTTACGATTTGCATCTTCCTTTTGCTCTATTTTGAACCCAAAATTAAGCCCATTTTGGAACATTTCGTTGGCATTAAAATGTCAAATTGCCGCGCGCTTCGCGCGCATTTATCTCAGGAAGCCCATTGAGTGGATCTGCGAGACAAAAACGCATTTTTTTCATCTTAAACTTGAATATGATAACGAATCTCAAAAATGAGAGTTATAATTCAATCCTTTCTATTATTTTAATTATTGATATGCGTGCTAGGGCAACTCCTCTGATGCTAGGAACAAGTATAAAACCCATGAGCTGGATCAAAATACCGGGACTAAATTAGTCAAATTTGTAAAAGGCCTATGCATCTTACTTATTGTCCTCAATGTTCATTTTAGCATTGAAATTGCAATTCTTTCGCGTGCATGTAATGATCTTTTAGTAACAGATCAGTAGCACGATAAGGACATTTTGCCCCTAGTTCGGTAACTCCGGTACGCCCCCCTTTGAATTTTAGCATTGAAATAGCACCTTTTCGCGGGCTACGAGCGCAATTTATCAACATTTCGTTAACTTTTCCCCGGTAAAAGCCTTGCCGGAAAACATTTTCGCGGGCTACGAGCGCAATTTATCAAAATTTCGTTAACTTTTCCCCGGTAAAGGAATTCTGGGGACAGCTTGGAAAAACTTGAGCTACAATGTGGGGAAGGGTATCTTCTATCCGAAGAGTCAGGGGTGGCAATCATGTTGCGCAGGAAAATGATCTATCGACGGCCCTGGTTCTGGTCAATGCAATTCACATTTTGTACAGCAATAGAGACGATTCAGAATGCGTTCCAATAGATAGGCGTAATGAGGTTGTATATAATGCCGTCATGGTAACCATCGACGCAAACCGTCCAATCGACCCCCCCCCCAAAATGAAAATGAAAATAAAAAAAAAGAAAAAAAAAAAGAAAAATGATCTTTGTTCGCACACATTACTTGCCTGATGATCGCCGTACTTATCTTACATGCGTGACAACGCGCCTGCTAGATTCAGTATAACTGCAAGAGGAAGCTATTTAACTGGACTGTCTTTTACCTATCCCGCATGTTTTCAAAATGTTACAATGAAAGAGAAACATTCAATAAGAAGCATACAATTTAAAAGTAACTCCTTGGATTCGTGGGTAATGGATGAAGCCGAATTTAGCACATAAAGTTTGGGGTTTTAATTTATCAAGTGAAAGTAGGCGCATAAAATGTAAGTGTGGCAAAAATATAGCATACCCATGGCTTGAATATACGCTGATCTAGATTTCTAATAATAATTTTCCTTCGTGGGTTATAGGTTAATGAACGCGTATTACTTGTTGGGGATGATATTAGATAATGCACGCTGATGTTGATACCTCTAATGCACGAGCACCGAAGGGGGAAGGGCATTAGACGCATCAACATCAGCGCAACCCGAGCAACAAGTAATACGCGTTCATTAACCTATTTCATACACGAGAAGAAAAAACACGTGATTTTTGCTGGAAAACAGAACCAAATATAAATGCATCAACCCGCCCAAAAATGAATCAACTTACGCGACGCGAACGCGTGTGTAAGCACTGCGCGTAGTACGCGGAGTGCACAATACAGCATGTCTAAAAAAAATGTGCAAGTGAAAAGCGCCCTTTATGGCAATTAAGAAATACCGTTGCACTACAAATATTACTGTATCCAAATGCTTGTTAAATTACTCGCGCATGCTCCAGCCGCTTGACCAATCACAGTCGACTCATCGAGTTTCTGCCGATGTTTGCCGAATGACCAGCCGAACTTTTAATCTTCGTGTGTTCGGCACGGGGATTTTAGAAAGGTCTTTGAGGGTTGAATAATGTTTTGAATCTGACAACTTTCTACTCCCATTTAGACAAAATGGCAACCTACACGAAGTTTTTTAAACCTTGAAAATCGGTGAAGAGATAAGGAAAATAATGACATTTTTCAGGGCACATGTTTTTGATCAACGGAATTTTTAGGCAAGTTTACAATTCTGAAACATTTTGATGTATAAATTTCATCGCAAGATTCACAATTTCTTGGATTTTTCGATGAATACTTTGATTTTTTGCATCATCGGAAAACTACACAGTATAACACTGTGCTAGTTTTAACGTGTTACATTTTCGATTTTTGTGTTACATTTAGGCCAAAGTTGGACCAAATTTGAGTAATATTTCGGATTTTCCGTTTCTACTGCACGGAAGATCATAAGGCCGAATAAAAATAAAACATGTTTCTCGTCCCTTCCGCTTCCTTTTTTGAGGCCGCTTCAAATTTATTTTCAGTTTTTTAAAATTCAGTCAAAACTTTTGAAGAAAGATGTCTTGGAAGTTGAGATGTTTTCTATAGCCTTGCTAATATGCAAGAAACAATTCTGGATGGTTCTGTGATCACTAGCGGGGGCGTACCTACCAGAACAATAAAATAAAAAAGGGCCTCAAGCCCCTCTTCCTCCTTTTTTTAAACCCGGACGAGAAACATGTTTTTATTTTTACTCGGACAAATCATCCTCCAGACACGCTCCAGATAATATGCAAATGCATGGAGTACAATACCAATCACATGTTTAACTGGTATTGATCAAAGTAATTCTTTTGTACTCCATGCATTAGCATATCTTATGGAGCGTGTCTGGAGGATGATTTGATTCACGGCGGGAAGTGCAGGGCAGCATGAGTGAACACGGGTCACTGAATTAGCATAAAGGTCACACAAAACAGCTTCCGTGCAAGCGTGGTAACCTCACAGTGAAAAGTTTGACCTTACAAAGCTGCCGAGTATTTAGATACAGCAGTATAGTGTGTAAGTTCGTAGTGCGTTGTGACATGATGCTTACATCAACGTCAAGGGCGCAGTCTTAGCTCTCAGATGCCGTTTGTTCTGTTCAATGTGCTTGTTTTAATCTCCAGATATGTTTAGTTAACCATGATAGAGTAAAATCTCAATTGTGCCACTTTTACAAGGGAAGAGGGCTGCACAAGTAGGCCCTAGATTAATGATGATAGCTGATGTTGATGTGTCTATAATGCACACCCCCTTTGGGGCTCGTGCATAAGACGCATCAACCTCAGCGCACATGCATTATTTTGTCTAATTTCTCTCTCAACAAATAATGCGCGTTCATTAACCTATAAGTTTGCAATATTTGTTTGTCTATTAACATGTCTTGAGTGACAAAGAAAACAGTATTAACCATTAGATCATTGACATGCACATGTATTTACTTTTACAGCAGAATGTGAACTATATATTTTTCTTTTAACCTGTTTTAAGTGGAAAAAGAGAATCATATAATACATGTATCATGATAAAACAGTAAAAACAGTTAAAACTATTTTTATTGTTCTATAATTGATGCGTTTTTTTATTTCACGAAGAAACTCTTGATAAACTTGATGCTATCATTGATTTACATGTACAGTCCTTTGATCTTCCCTAGTAAAAGTGGCACAATTGTGATTTTACCCTTTCGTTGTTAACTAAACATATCTCGAGATTAAAACAAGTAAATTAAACAGAACAAACGGCATTTGAGAGCTTGACGTTGATATAAGCATCATGTCACAACGGTATTTTCTAATTGCCAGAGAGGGCGCTTTTCACATTTTGTTTAGACAGGCTGTATACACAATCAATGCATGGTTTGGATTTTTCTAACGATTGCCCTGATTGTTTCGCGCTAAGAGTGTATATATATCAAATAAACCATTTTTTTAAAGCGGTGGGCGTGTTTTATTCGATTCACTCTTTTAAAACGCTTATCAAAAGAAATTCAGTTACCAAGGTCAAAAGTTTGCATGTAAGGTGATGCTCGGTACTTGAAAATATATGTTTTCATTAATGTTGATATAAATGTTGAAAAAAGAATTATTGCATAAAGAATTCCAGTTGGTTTAAAAACTTCCCTCACATATTAATGTTTTTGGAATATTTCCAAGATTTGTAATGCAAAGAATAGTTTTTTTTTTAAGTTGACCGGTATCAAAAATCACACGTTAATCTCTAAGCACTTGATCATTGTCATTATTGGCCCCGATGTTCATTGGAAAGTTAAAATAACATATTTACACAACCTAAGGAATTAAAATAACAGAATACCGTCAGATTATAATATAGATAATGTGGACTAAATTTAATGAGATACACAAACTTTAGGACACGATGAGCGAGTATGAAAAATTGCTTATTTATCAAACTTGGAATCAACTGCATTGATGCGCGCATTATGTAATCGTTAATTTCTTCGCAACCATTCAACCGAATCCAATAAAATTTTCTTATTTGATGCATAATAAGATAGACTATGCGATATATGTTATTATTATTTTAATTCTGATGTTAATTTCTCGGCTTACGTTCAATTTTATTAACTCGGTATTTTTTTCTGGGACACCCTGTAGTATGCATTGTTTTACTTACCGGTATAAAGATGATGTGGATGATACAATGCTTTGTTGCTGTTTTCTCTATGTTCTTCGGCTAGTTAAACACGCATGCTCTTCATTCGAGGATTACTGGTGCAGATAATACTTTCAGTTAGCTACCCCTTTAGCTACGTGCAGTATATTACACAAATAAAGTTCAAAGGTCATGTATTAACCCATCAGTAGATATGTAACTGTACATTAACTATTCAAGACCACGCGGTCTTCACCATTGGGAGCCTTCTGTCGCAAACATACAACTACGAACGTGCAAGGTTCATTAGATATATCATTGCCCTACCACGTGCTATTATATTTTCACATTGATATCGGTAAGTATATAAAGCGCCCTCTCAAAAATACTAGTATCACTTATTAAAGCCACTCCTACGCATCCGACGGTCCTATTTGCAGTATTGCATGGTGAACGTTTCATTCATAAAGACACGATAGTAGGCCTATGTCTATTGATCATTGTTCGTGATAGTGTTACGGTATTGCAATGGAAGAGCAGGTAGGTCAAGTACTTTTGTTGTTGTGGCTGTAGTTGTTGTTGTTGTTGTTATTTTTGTTATTGTTTAATTGTTAGCGTTAGTAAATTATCATGACGAAATGTGAAGGGCAGCAGAGTGGTCCAGAATTTGGGGTTCTACAAAGGACCAGAAGAAAAATAAGTGGGGGTAGCTTAAAACCAAGTTAAACAATAGAGAGTTTGCGGAATGAAGTTACTGGAACTTTAACGGCAACTTCAAAAATATCGATTCGATTTCTTGCTCAAATTCACTTCAACGCGAACGTCAGATTGGTTTCTGTACCAACAGCGTCTTGTTGCTTAAACTCGGGACATGTGTATCAATGTGCGTTCAAAAGAAGGGCATGTGTAAGAGCTTGTTACCAACTACATCCAAATGTCTCTCTTTTGTTTAGTCAAGTGGTTATTAGTCCCACTTCAAGACAAAAGACTCTACCTTAAGAGCTTCGTTTGAGTAAACATGAATGAACTCGCGATACCACTCAACATGGATTATGTCGGGACCCAGCGTTAATCTCCTTATCATATTATTTTGAAACTAGCTAGGCCCTATACGTTTCAATTAATATTCTTACGATAGTTATAGGCCTATATATATATAATATTATTTAATAAAGGCTCGTCAGCTTTGTCAATTCCATATTCCAATTTACTTCGCAAAGCCTAATGAAATACATATTCTTTATTTCTTTCCCTCCTTCTGAATCTCTCTCCCCTTCCCTCCTGTTTCCCCTTCCCTACATTCTCCTTATTTTCCCTCCTTCTCCCCTCTATCTGTACTCGCTCTCTCAAACTTGACCCTCCTATAATTACCCACTCACACTCCTGTTTCCCCCTCCCCAGTGATTTTGTCAGGGTTTTTCTGTTAGGAGGGCGTGGGCCGATTCTCAAAGGGAAACGTTTTTACAAAAATGGGCTTAAAATGGCAGAAAAAGGCCTAAAAGCGTAAAATATCACGGCGGCCCGCATCCAAAAGGGAAGGGTCAAGAAGGAAGAGAAGATGTCCCACAGGGAGCCTCCCCCCCCATTGGCTACCAGCAAAACACCTCCCTGTCCACTTCCAATGCCCTCCCTCTCCTCTTCCCTACCCCCCCCCCCCCCTCTCTCTCTCTCTCTCTCTTACCAGACACAACCTATGACATGTTATATATAAAAATGTTATGCACCTGCTTTACTCTTCCAGAAGTATCGTACACTGCTGGCTCAAGTAAAACCAGACCATTTTACGGAACTTAATCCCTTGGCGTTGAAGTCAAGCCAAAACTTGGTTCCGCAAGCTGATTTGGTGTACGTCATGAGCACACACAAAATTATATATCAAGTGTGACGTTTGGAACAAAATTTATTTTGATTGAATTCAATCAGTAATTTTCATCAACATATAGCATGTTTTTTACCCAAACCAAATTAGATTTCCAATAATTGGTCTATTAACTAGATAATACATAAGTGGTAATTATGTAGTCTATGAGGAAATAGGCAAACTATTGTTCTAAAGTATGACGTATTTCATCATAATTTACGGCACACTATAGATTCTGGCGTTAACTTTAACTTCAAGCGGCTTTAATGGTAGAGTGCTTTTGAATACATAATCCTCTATAATCCTCTAGACGTTAAAGTTAAAGTTAAAGTAACTTCATTCCGCAAGCTCTCTAATGAGAACAGAAATACGGCACAATTCGTCGTCCGTATTCCATAGTGGCGTATAGTGGAGCGCCGCGAATAAACAACTTTTCGAGAAAATCGGGTTTGAAGAAATGCCAATTTAAAATCGAGTTGTGAAAATCAGACATTCATTATATTTTGTAAATGATGTGAAATTTCTGTAGTAAACTAAATAGATTATATTGTTATATATTATTCAAAAGAAATAAAAACATATTATTGCTGGCAAACTGAAAATAAAACTATACGTCACTATGGAAAACAAACAAAACGCAATACCCTAACCTAACGTTAACCGTACGCCACCTCGGTCGCCGTGTAATCCCTATGGCGTTACTTTTCGTCGTTCGTATTCCATAGTGGCGTATAGGTCCGATACGTGTACGCCACTATGACATACGATGTTTTTCATTTTTGCCGATATTTCATAATTATAAAATGTGTATAAAAAGTGGCGTATGGTCGATACGCCACTATGGAATACAAAAATGTCACTTTGTAACTATACGCCACATTTAATTAATTAATTACTAATTAATTAGCTAATTATGACTGATGAGGCTTAGAAAAAATGAAAGAGAACATCATTAAAAACATATGTGCCAATTTTCAAAAAAATGACCAAAAATCACTATACGCCACTATGAAATACAGCCGACGAATTGAAGTTAATTTATTTCAATTGGCCCATGACGAGCAATAGAGGCCCTGCATGAAATATTCGATTGGCTCCAGACAAAGGATTTGAGCCGGTGTCCTTCACCGTAGTTATGGCGGAGTGCAGTCCATTTAATTAAAAGGTTGTCGTCAACTTATTTGATCGTAGTGCAGGGTTATATGTGTGAGACGAACTGTCACGGTGGATTGCAATCATGCTTTTGTTGAATGCATTTGAGCAGTCCGCCATATTTACGGGAAGATACGTCAAATGCAAGGCCTCTATATGTTCGCCGTCATGTAAACTTTCGGCTTAATCGATACTCAAACCATGGATACACTTGATACACGCAATATGGCTTATTTAAATTAAAATGTACATAGACAAATCTGCGTCGTAAAAAAATTAAATTATAATCCGCTTACAAAAAGATGTTCATTTTGTTACATTTATTATTTTGTGATTTATGGAATTGCACGTAGTTTCGAAAAGGGCGACTTTTATTGGAAGATTAGTAAAATTTCGTGGAAAAATTCAATAAAATGTCCGAAATTCGAGAAATATGGGTTGAAATTCAACATGGCGGCTACCATACAGGACACAACATATTATCTGAAAATACTACCAGAGCCCGTATTTCAACCTTGACCTTTTAGCCATTAACTCCAGTCCAGACTGATTCGTTGGTAGGTCAACCTATATATTTTCAGAATCCTTGTAATATGTGGAATAGTTTGCAACATGCTTGAACACTCGGAGCAGTTTTGAGTTTTGACTCCTGTGTAAACCTTGACACTGAATTTCTCGGAATGCTCTTACACTCATAAGCAAGTTCTATCCGAATAGTATGGTCATGGCTTCTTTCAACCTGAAAATGGTACAGTCGTGTGAAGAATCTTGTTAGCTCAACATGACCATGATGCAGCCCAATACGAGCACTAAGAAATGGTGATAACGCCATGCATGGTTGTAAGGCATTAAGGCATTGTAATAACCATTACATACGTTTCAAATTAACTTAAATAAATGTGAAAATATTGAAAGGGCTCTTGAGATTATCGACAGGGGCTCGCAAGCAAGCTTGGTCATGACTAGTAATCCCCGATCTGTGATTATTTTGATTTACAACTTTTGGAAATCTACCAAATTTAAAATAATGGTATCAATCGTTGTCAATTTAGAGCTTTTTGTAACAAAAATGCCTTAATACCTAACACTAATGCATGGCATAGTCACTATTACTTAGTGGCCGTCTTGGGTTACATCATGATCTTGTTGTGCAATTTGAGCTATCCAGATTCTTCACCTATGTTGACCCAACAAGATTCTTCATATAATGACATGGTTTTCAGGAGCGTGGGCTTTTAAGAGACATGTATTTTTTTTTTGAAGATTAAGTAACTAAACTATGGAGTTCACTTCTTCATTTAACTTCTTAATATATATATACTAAACATCGGTAAAAATACACTGTGGATTAGGGGGTTGACAGGAAGTTGTAGGAGATAATGATCGGTTTGCTGTTCAAGGTTGCATGTCTGCATTCTTGTTTGGTAGATTATTGTATTTCAACAGTTTATTCTTCTTTCTTTCTTTCTTTCTTTCTTTCTTTCTTTCTTTCTTTCTTTCTTTCTTTCTTTCTTTCTTTCTTTCTTTCTTTCTTTCTTTCTTTCGTTCTTTCTTTCTTTCTTTCTTTCTTTCTTTCTTTCTTTCTTTCTTTCTTTCTTTCTTTCTTTCTTTCTTTCTTTCTTTCTATGCATCGACTGAATCCATTGTCTATAGGGTGTTTACAAAATTGGAGTCATTTCAATTCTAAAAGTCTTCAAAAATTCATATCTACTACATACATAACATAGTACGCTGATGTCACTTGCACAGAAATGATCCTTGTGACATCTTAAACATATTTAAAATAGTTGTGACCCTTTGGTCCAATCGAGTTCAAATTCAGCAAGAATGATCCTTACGACATTCTAAACATGTTAAACATATTTATGACCCAAAGAGCAAAGGTTAGGGGTCAGAGGTCAAATTTTAAATGTGGTTAAGTCGAGCTCAAATTCAACAGGAATGATTCTTACGACATTCTAAACATGTTTAAAATATGACAAAGTGTATGGGTCAAATAGAAAATTTTAAGCTCGCCAGGAAAGGTTCAGTTCTGTTTACAGATCTAGTTACATAGCCGGTAGTATCGGCTGTCTTTTTTCTTACAGGTTCTTCTTTCTGTCTTTCTTTCTTCATTCTTCACATTACACAGCCGTGACGTTAGTCTTTTTTTCTTACATGCTCTTCTTTCTTCTCTTTTTCTAATTTCTTTCTTTCTTTCTTTACACAGCCGTGACTAAAGGCTATGTCTTTTTTCTTACAGATTCTTACAAGACAGCTAGACGCCGTCTTGTTACACAGCCGTGACGTTAGTCACGGCTGTGTCTTTTTTCTTACAGGTTCTTTCTTCTTTCTTTCTTTCTTTCTTCTTCTTCTTTCTGCCGACCACTACATTTGCTCTAGCACTTACATGCTTACACCGATTTTATCCTAACTTGGTCACAACCATCATTGACCATGCCCCTACATGTCATATGAAACTCGTGGGGTCAAAGGTCACGCAGGGGTCATAAGGGTCAAAAACGTGATTTCAACTCAAAATGCTTCTTCTCTCACAGATTACGTAGGACAGTGACACCACTTGCACACATGCATTGCTATTATCTTGTGTCTATGGGGTCCTCACAGATTTGGGGTCAAAGGTCATTAAGGGGTCACTTCCGGTATAAAACGAAAAAACTTCAAATTTTTTTATTTGCTAAGAAAAACATAGGACAGTAACGGTATGTTCACACATAAATTGTGGTTACCCTGTGTATATGTGGTATTTTTAATTTAGGGTCAAAGGTCATTAAGGGGCCACTTCCGGTATAAAACGAAATACCTTTAAAATGCTTCTTCTCCTACAGATTACGTATGACGGTGACCCCACTTGCACACATGCATTGCTATTACCCAGTGTCTATGGGGTCCTCACAGATTTGGGGTCAAAGGTCATTAAGGGGTCACTTCCGGTATAAAACGAAAAACCTTCAAAAAATTTTATTTGCTAAGAAAAACATAGGACAGTAACGGTATGTTCACACATAAATTGTAATTACCCTGTGTATATGTGGTATTTTTTATTTAGGGTCAAAGGTCATTAAGGGCCACTTCCGGTACAAAACGAAATACCTTTAAAATGCGTCTTCTCCCACAAATTACGTAGGACAGTAACACCACTTGCATACATGCATTGTTATTACCCAGTGTCTATGGGGTCCTCACAGATTTGGGGTCAAAGGTCATTAAGGGTCACTTCCGGTAAAAACGAAAAACCTTCAATTTTTTTTTTATTTGCTAAGAAAAACATAGGACAGTAACGGTATGTTCACACATGAATTGCGGGTGCCCAATTCATATGTGGTATTTATTTATTTGGGGTCAAATGTCATTAAGGGGTCACTTCCGGTATAAAACGAAAAACCGTCAAAATTTTTTATTTGCTAAGAAAAACATAGGACAGTAACGGTATGCTCACACATGAATTGTGGGTACCCAATTCATATGTGGTATTTTTTTATTGGGGGTCAAATGTCATTAAGTGGTCACTTCCGGTCTGAGACGAAAAACCTTCAAAATGCCCCTTCTGCCACAAGTAACATAGCAAAGTGGTGCCACATGCACCCATGCATTGACATTAGCCAATGTCTATGGCCGTTTTCATATATTTTGGGGTCAAAGGTCATTAGGGGTAACAACACGGCTGTGTTCGTGGGTTAGACCACAGCTTAGTCTAGTTCTTTCTTTGTTCGGCTGTGTCTTTTTTCTTATTAACGTCACGACTGTGTCCTTTTTCTTACAGGTTCTTCCTTATTACACAGCCGTTCTTTCTTTACACAGCCGTGACGTTAGTCATGGCTGTGTCTTTTTTCTTACAGGTTCTTCTTTACACAGCCGTGACGTTAGTCACGGCTGTGTCTTTTTTCTTACAGGTTCTTTCTTTCTTTCTTCTGCCGACCACTACATTTGCTCTAGCACTTACATGCTTACACCGATTTTGACCTAACTTAGTCACAACTATCATTGATTATGCCCCTACATGTCATATGAAACTCGTGGGCTCAAAGGTCACGCAGGGGTCATAGGGGTCAAAAACGTGATTTCAACTAAAGATGCTTCTTCTCTCACAGATTACGTAGCACAGTGACACCACTTGCACACATGCATTGCTATTATCCAGTGTCTATGGGGTCCTCACAGATTTTGGGTCAAAGGTCATTAAGGGGTCACTTCCGGTATAAAACGAAAAACCTTCACAAAATTTTATTTGCTAAGAAAAACATAGGACAGTACCAGTATGTTCACACATAAACTGTAGTTACCCTGCGCATATGTGGTATTTTTTTATTTAGTGTCAAAGGTCATTAAGGGGCCACTTCCGGTATAAAACGAAATACCTTTAAAATGCTTCTTCTCCCACAAACTACGTAGGACAGTGATGCCACTTGCACACATGCATTGTTATTATCCAGTGTCTATGGGGTCCTGACAGATTTGGGTTCAAAGGTCATTAAGGGGTCACTTCCGGTATAAAACGAAATACATTCAAATTATTTTATTAGCTAAGAAAAACGTAGGACAGTAACGGTATGTTCACACTTGAATTGTGGTTACCCAATTCATATGTGGTATTTTTTTAATTGGGGTCAAAGGTCATAAAGGGCTCACTTCCGGTGTGAGACGAAAAACCTTCAAAATGCCCCTTCTGCCACAAATAACAGCAAAGTGGCGCCACGTGCACCCATGCATTGACATTAGCCAATGTCTATGGGCGTTTTCATAAAATTTGGGGTCAAAGGTCAGTAAGGGGTCACAACACGGCTGTGTTCGTGGTCTTAGACCACAGCTAAGTCTAGTTCTTTCTTTCTTCTTCTGCCGACCACTACATTTGCTCTAGCACTTACATGCTTACACTGATTTTAACCTAACTTAGTCACAACCATCATTGACCATGCTCCTACATGTCGTATGAAACTCGTGGGGTCAAATGTCATGCAGGGGTCATAGGGGTCAAAAACGTGATTTCAACTCAAAATGCTTCTTCTCTCACAGATTACGTATGACGGTGACCCCACTTGCACACATACATTGCTATCACCCAGTGTCTATGGGGTCCTCACAAATTTGGGGTCAAAGGTCATTAATGGGTCACTTCCGGTATAAAACGAAAAACTTCAAAAATTTTTGTTTGCCAAGAAAAACATAGGACAGTAACGGTATGTTCACACATAAATTGTAGTTACCCTGTGTATATATGGTATTTTTTTCTTTAGGGTCAAAGGTCATTAAGGGGGTCACTTCCGGTATAAAACGAAAAACCTTCAAAAACTTTTATTTGCCAAGATAAACATAGGACAGTAACGGTATGTTCACACATGAATTGTGGTTACCCAATTCATACGTGGTATTTTTTTTATTTTTGGTCAAATGTCATTAAGGGGTCACTTCCGGCCTGAGACGAAAAACCTTCAAAATGGCCCTTCTGCCCCCGGGCTTCTGCCACAAGTAACATAGCAAAGTGGTGCCACGTGCACCCATGCATTGATATTAGCCAATGTCTATGGGCGTTATCATATATTTTGAGGTCAAAGGTCATTAGGGGTTACAACACGACTGTGTTCGTGGGTTAGACCACAGCTAAGTCTAGTTCTTCCTTTCTTTCTTTCTTTCTTTCTTTTTTCTTTCTTTCTTTCTTTCTTTCTTTCTTTCTTTCTTTCTTTCTTTCTTTCTTTCTTTCTTTCTTTCTTTCTTCCGACCAATTCATTTGCTCTAGCACTTACATGCTTACACCGATTTGGACCTAACCTGGTCACAACCATCATTGACCATACCCCTACATGTCACATGAAACTCGTTGGGTCAAAGGTCACGCTGGGGTCATAGGGGTCAAAAACGTGTTTTCAACTCAAAATGATTCTTCTCTCACAGATTACGTAGGACAGTGACACCACTTGCACACATGCATTGTTATTATCCAGTGTCTATGGGGTCCTCACAGATTTGGGGTCAAAGGTCATTAAGGGGTCACTTCCGGTATAAAACGAAAAACCTTCAAAAATTTTATTTGCTAAGAAAAACATAGGACAGTACCAGTATGTTCACACATAAACTGTAGTTACCCTGCGCATATGTGGTATTTTTTTATTTAGTGTCAAAGGTCATTAAGGGGCCACTTCCGGTATAAAACGAAATACCTTTAAAATGCTTCTTCTCCCACAAATTACGTAGGATAGTGATGCCACTTGCACACATGCATTGTTATTACCCAGTGTCTATGGGGTCCTGACATATTTGGGTTCAAAGGTCATTAAGGGGTCACTTCCGGTATAAAACGAAATACATTCAAAAAATTTTATTAGCTAAGAAAAACGTAGGACAGTAACGGTATGTTCACACTTGAATTGTGGTTACCCAATTCATATGTGGTATTTTTTTATTTGGGGTCAAAGGTCATAAAGGGCTCACTGTACCGGTATGCTCACACATAAATTGTAGTTACCCTGTGCATATGTGGTATTTTTTTATTTGGGGTCAATTGTCATCATGGGGCGACTTCCGGTATAAAACGAAATATCTTTAAAATGCTTCTTCTCCAACGCCACTTGGACACATGCATTGTTATTACCCAGTGTGTATGGGGTCCTCACAGATTTGGGGTCAACTGTCATTAAGGGGTGACTTCCGGAATAAAACGAAATACATTCAAAATTGTATTAGCTAAGAGAAACGTAGGACAGTAACGGTATGTTCTGAATTGTGATTGTGATGAATTGTGATTACGCAATTCATATGTGGTATTTTTTTATTTGGACCAAAGGTCATTAAGGGGTCACTTCCGGTCTGAGACGAAAAACCTTCAAAATGCCCCTTCCGCCACAACTGGTGCCACGTACACCCATGCATTGACATTAGCCAATGTCTATGGGCGTTTTCATATATTTTGGGGGTCAAAGGTCATTAGGGGTCACAACACGGCTGTGTTCGTGGTATTAGACCACAGCTAAGTCTAGTTCTTCTTTCTTTCTTCTGTCAACCACGTTCGTGCCTATAGCTCAGTCTTGGGTTAACAGATTTTAATCTAACTTGAAAGGATGACCGTTGACCTTGCCCGCTTATTTCATATGACTTTGAACTGCGTGTGGCCTTTGACCTAGATATAGGGGTCAAAAAGATGATTTTATTCAAAATGTATCTTCTCCTACAAACAACATGCGATGATGACACATTTAGGCACATAACTCGTCTATGCCATTAAGGTGTCACTTCCGGTATAAATCGAAATAACTTCAAAAAAATTTATCAGCCACAGAGACAGTACATTCACTCAGTGTATACGTGGTATTTTTTTGGGGGGGTAAAAGGTCATTAAGGGGTCACTTCCAGTCTGAAACAGAAAACCTTCAAAATGCCCCTTCTGCTACAAATAACTTGGCAAAGGGGCATAAGCCAATGTCTTGGGGTTTTCATATATTTTGGGTTCAAAGGTCATTAAGAGGTCACAACACGGCTTTGTTCGTGGTCTTAGACCACATCTAAGTCTATTTACACAGCCATGACGATATGCATCTTCTCCTACACATTACGTAGGACAGTGACTCCACTTGCACGTGTGCATTGTAATTACCCAGTGTCTATAGGGTGTACACAGATTTGGGGTCAAAGATCATTAAGGAGTCACTTCCGGTATAAAACGAAATACCTTCAATTTTTTTTATTAGCTAAGGAAAACATAGGACAGTAACGGCATGTTCACATATGAATTGCAGTTACCCAGTCTATATGTGGTATTTTTATTTGGGGTAATTTCCGGTATAAAACCAAATATCTTCAAAATGCATCTAACTATCGTATGTGCCACATACGATAGTGTAGCATTCATTGCTAAATTAGGATATGCGTAATATCGGCTCAAATATCCAATATTTTGTCATTTTATGTTTCTTAACAAGAGTTAATTTATTTTGGCACATAACATTTACAATAGCAAGACACTTTTTGCCGTAATGTTATCTCTCAAGATTTATTACTGAATCTAAAACTAAAATCACTGGATTTATCGTCTCTATTACCAGTCATGGGAACTATGAACTTAGTCAGCATGATGACAACGCATACAGCAGTCAGCGTCACAGCCAGTGATGTGTTAGAGACTGTTTTTCACTTACGATGGTGTAGCATTCCGTGATTTTGTTGTTTAGGCCCAATAAAGTAGCGTATGTAGCACATAAGATGGTTTTGCAGCAAATTAAAAACAAAATTAACGTAGAAGACTATCGTAGGTGGCATATTCGATAGTCTTGCATGCATTAATTAAAACTGCATTGCACTTACGATATTTTATTTTATTAATTAAAAAATAATTAAGCAATTTTGAAACTTAAAACCTGGTTTAAAATGTGTGTTTTATATGGCTTTCCATAATTCATCAAAATCTCATTTTGGCCAAAAATGTCACCTACGATAGTGTAGCACTCTGCTGACGAGTTGCAGTCACAGCTGTAGCCGACAAGCTGGTCTCAAGTTCAAGTATGACAACATATTGACTTTTATAGCCCAATCTTAAATGTCATTTCTAAAAAGTGCTCCAATTGATCCTAATGTTTATATCTAATCAACTGCATGTGAACAGAATATTGGAAGCCATATATAGCTTAGAAAAATATAGCACAGTAACGGTATGTTCACACATGAATTGTGGTTTGACAGTGTACACGTGGTATTTTTTATTTGGGGTCAAATGTCATTAAGGGGTTACTTCCGGTATAAAGCGAAATAACTTTAAAAAATATCAGACAAGAAAAACAGCACAGTGACTTATATTCACACATGAATTGATGTTACTCAGTATATACGTGGTATTTATTAAAGGTCATTAAGAGGTCACTTCCCGTCTGAGACCAAAAATATTCATAATGCCCCTCTGCCACAAATAACATGGCAAAGTGATGTCACATGCACATATTCATTAGCCAATGTCATTAGCCAATGTCTATGGGGTTTTCATATATTTTGGGGTCAAATGTCATTAAAGGGTCAAAACACGGCTGTGTTCGTGGTCTTCACGGTTGCTTAATGGGATTCAAACAAAACATCATGTACAACCAAATTTTAGGCTTAAACAGCTAATGTGATATCATGCTTTTGAGTTATTCACTTTTATAGCCCAGCTAGCCTTTCTATAGATTTTTCTTCTTCTTTAGTCTAGCCGGGCTCGGCTAGACTCCTGTTTCTCAACGGTTTGTTTCTTCTTAGTCGAGCGGTCGAGTCTAGCCGAGCGGCGGCTAGACTCTTGTATCCCAGTAGTTTCTTTCTTTCTTCTTCTTCTTTTTCTTTCTTTCTTTCTACTTTCTGTCAACATTTGAAATAATTTGCTCTAGCTCCTTCATTATTTGACCGATTATAACCAAACTTGCGCAAAGGTTCCACTACCAGCCTTTACATTTGACATGAGCCATTTGGGGTCAAACGTCACGCATGAGTAAACATGGTACAGTATTGAGATTTGGACATTGACCTTGGCTATAGCCGGGGCCTATGGGGCCCTCACAGATTTGGGGTTTGTTTGTTTGTTTGTTTTATTTCTTATTTTGCCTGGGTTACTCATTCAGTGGATATTTTAAGGTATCATTTGTTCTTCCATGAGGCCCAGGGGTCACATTAAAATATACATCAAAATACACATTAAAATATACATCAACATACATAAAAATAATTTAACAAAATATTTAAATACATAGGATCCATAAATATATATAGGCATGCACAGTCATGAACTTAAAATGGGCAAACTAACCCATATTTACAATTTTAAAATAAATAAACAACACATCTCATCAAATTTAAATACAAAGCACTTTTATCAAAATTATAAAATTCAAAATTCAGAAATTGCAAGCAAAAACAAACAAGAATTTTTCAACAAAAGAAAATATTGAGACAGCATAGTATTTATATAACAAGAAAATTCATTTTCAAAATCATACATAGCACTTTTATCAAGATTACAAAATTCAAAATTCAGAAATTGCAAGCAAAAACCCAAACAAAACCTGGGGAATTTTTCAACAAAAGAAAAGATTTCAGACTTCCAAAACACTGCATAAAAAGGCATGTTTTTGAAACAAAATAATCCAACGGTTAAAAGATTTGAGACAGCATAGTATTTATATAACAAGAAAATTCATCATTTAGTATTTGAAATAAATAAACACATTTCACAAGTTATAAAACAATTACAGATTTTGAACATATTAAAACTTGATATTGTAAGAAATTTCATCATTTCAATTATTAAATATACACATTTCAAAACTAAAATTTTGATTAAGGGGGTATTTCCGGTACATAACCAAATACCTTCAAAATGCTTATTTTCTTACAAATTATATGGTACGGAGATTTGACATTAGCTAGTGTCTATGAGGTCCTCACAGATTTTGAGTTCAAGGTCATACAGGGGGCACAAATGGTTGATTACTGAAAATCACTTTAAAATTCAATATTTTCGGCATATTAAGTGCCGTGATCATAAGAATAATGCCAAAAGGGCTCTAACATTATGTTCATATACGATTGTAATCAGATTTGGCTTAAACACGGAGGAGGGGTCTGTTTTGGGGTCAAAAAGGGTAAAATTTTTAAAATTTGTCCAATTTTAATGAAAATTAATATGTGATCTTGATATGATTCAAAATATATTGGAGATTCATTTCAAGGTCACCAGAGGTCAACCAAAGGTCAAAAGGGGTCTAATTCTAAAGTGTGTCCAATTTAAATGAAAATTAGTATTAATTATGTGATCTTGATATGATTCAAAATATAATGGAGGTCATTTCAAGGTCACCAGAGGTCAACCAAAGGTCAAAAATGGTAAGATTGCAAAGTTTGTTTAATTTAAATGAAAATTAGTATATGTCATGTGGATATGATGCAAAACGTGATGAAGGTCATTTCAAGGTCATCAGAGGTCATTTCAAGGTCACAGCTAGACTTCGGAGCCTTTTAAGGATGCAATATATCTAGTTACACAGCCGTGACGTTAGTTAGCATTAATTAGCCGACCACTACATTTGCTCTAGCACTTACATGCTTACATCGATTTTGACCTAACTTGGTCACAACCATCATTGACCATGCCCCTACATGTCATATGAAACTCGTGGGGTCAAAGGTCACGCAGGGGTCATATGGGTCAAAAACGTGATTTCAACTCAAAATGCTTCTTCTCTCACAGATTACGTAGGACAGTGACACCACTTGCACACATGCATTGTTATTATCCAGTGTCTATGGGGTCCTCACAGATTTGGGGTCAAAGGTCATTAAGGGGTCACTTCCGGTATAAAACGAAAAACCATCAAAATTTTGTATTTGCACAGAAAAACATAGGACAGTAACGGTATGTTCACACATAAATTGTAGTTACCCTGTGTATATGTGGTATTTTTTTATTTAGGGTCAAAGGTCATTAAGGGGCCACTTCCGGTATAAAACGAAATACCTTTAAAATGCTTCTTCTCCCACAAATTACGTAGGACAGTGACACCACTTGCACACATGCATTGTTATTACCCAGTGTCTATGGGGTCCTCACAGATTTGGGGTCAAAGGTCATTAAGGGTCACTTCCGGTATAAAACGAAAAACCTTCAAAATTTCTTATTTGCTAAGAAAAACATAGGACAGTAACGGTATGTTCACACATAAATTGTAGTAATATGTGGTATTTTTTATTTAGGGTCAAAGGTCATTAAGGGCCACTTCCGGTATAAAACGAAATACCTTTAAAATGCTTCTTCTCCCACAAATTACGTAGGACAGTGACACCACTTGCACACATGCATTGTTATTACCCAGTGTCGATGGGGTCCTCACAGATTTGGGGTCAAAGGTCATTAAGGGGTCACTTCCGGTATAAAACGAAAAACCTTCAAAATCTTTTATTTGCTAAGAAAAACATTGGAGGGTGATGGTATATTCACACGTGAATTGTGTTTACCTATTGTACATGTGGTATTTTTTCATTTGGGATCAAAGGTCATTAAGGGGTCACTTCCGGTCTGAGACGAAAAACTTTCAAAATGCCCCTTTCTGCCACAAATAACATAGCAAAGTGGTGCCAATTGCACCCATACATTGACATTAGTCAATGTCTATGGGCGTTTTATATATTTTGAGGTCAAAGGTCATTAAGGCGTCAAAACACGGCTGTGTTCGTGGTCTTAGACCACAGCTAAGTCTAGTTTCTTCTTTTTCATATATTTTGGGGTCAAAGGTCATTAGGGGTCACAACACGGCTGTGTTCGTGGGTTAGACCACAGCTAAGTCTAGTTCTTAGTCTAGCCGAGCGGCGGCTAGACTCCTGTTTCTCAGCGGTTTATTTCTTCTTCTTCTTTCTTTCTGTCAACATTTAACATAATTTGCTCTAGCTCCTTCATTATGTGACCGATTATGACCATTATTATGTTTTCAGAATTTCAGTCCCTATACTTTGTACAGAGCTGAAGAGCCCGATTTTTTCACACACTTGGACGCTATTTATTCAAAATTTTAAATTTACCGCCAGTGTACGTTTAGCTTAAGGACCACTCGTATGGGGACCATAAATGGCATAAACGAGACTATCGTACCATGCTTGGTACCGTGTGCAAAATTTATTTTTTTCATATTTTATCTTGCATTATTTGAATTTAAATTTGTTTATATATTTTGTATTTGTAATTTTGTAATATTTTGATGTCTTTTAATGAATGTAAAAATTGCGCAATTTGGCCTTAGGGCCACGATGCTTTTTCTAATAAAATGAAATGAAATGAAATGAAATTATGGAATTGAAAATAAAAATATCAAGATTCAGCTGTCAGCCAGCCAGCGCGGCGGCGACGGCTCTCTCCAATTTCCTGACAAAACGTGAGGATTTCTACCTGTCAAAGGGTTTTTTTGGAACTACGATGACTACTAGAAGACTCGACATGCATGACAGGGTGTGAGAACCGTTAGGGTTTTGGATCGAAATGGAAGATAATTGTAAGCTTAAAAAAACAACATGATGATCATGCTGTAATATGCATGAGATGGACATGTCATGTGATATGGTTGGTCCAAATTATTATTGAGGAACCGGTTTGCGTGAAATTGAACATGTTGAAGCCTGCACTTTAGTTTGTTTTATATCTGGGGTCCATTTTACTATGGGAATACCATAGTCGTAACTTTCCGAAGGGACCTTGTAAATTCAGTAAGCAGACCTATCGATCATTAATTTTACCGGTACTTTATAAAATGTATGACTATGTTACAATGACAATGCATTGAAAGTTAGACTTAGGAAGTAACGTAGAGCTACGAAGCGTCGTATCTTTTTTTTTCATTTTTTTTTAGATTTGTTTTCACTGTACGGTACTTGATTTTGACTCAAAAAAAAAATTTTAATTACAAAATGTAAGATTCTGAAAACATAATAATGATAAAATTGTTTTGGTTTTTTTCACCCAATACTACAAATTAATTGGTCTCGCTATGAGTTTTAAAATATTGGACTCGACTACGTCTCGTCCAATATTTTAAAACTCATAGCTCGCCCAATTAATTTGTAGTATTGGGTTCAAACCATCCAATTTTATATCAAACTTGGGCACAAGCTCCACCACCCCAGCCTTTAAATTTGACATGACCCATTTGGGGTCAAACGTCACGCATGAGTAATTTCGGCTAAAAGTGTGATTTTTACCAAAAATGCTTCTTCTCCTACAGATTACATGGTACAGTATTGAGATTTGAATATTGACCTTGGATATAGCCGGGGCCTATGGGGTCCTCACAAATTTGGGGTCAAAGGTCATTAAGGTGGTATTTCCTACACATAACCAAATACCTTCAAAATGCTTCTTTTCCTACAAATTATATGGTACGAAAATGCGACTGACACATATTCATTGACATAAGCTGGTGTCTATGGGGTCCTCACCAATTTTGAGTTCAAGGTCATACAGGGGACAAAAGTGGTTGATTACTGAAAATCACTTTAAAATTCAATATTTTCTGCACATTAAGTGCTGTGATCATCAGAATAATGCCAAAAGGGCTCTAGCATTATGTTCTAATACGATTGTAATCAGATTTGGCTTAAGCATGGAGGAGGGGTCCGTTTTGGGATCAAAAAGGGTAAAATTCTAAAGTTTGTTCAATTTAGATGAAAATTAGTATATGTGATCTCAATATGATTCAAAATATATTGCAGGTCATTTCAAGGTCACCAGAGGTCAACCAAAGGACAAAAGGGGTCAAATTGCAAAGTTTGTTCAATTTGAATGAAAATTAGTATATGTTATGTGGATATGATGCAAAATGTGGTGACGGTCATTTCAAGGTCATCAGAGTTCATTTCAAGGTCACGGTTAGACTTCGCAGCCTTACTAGGGGTGCAATTTATCTAGTTCTTTACATAACGTCACGGCTGTGTCTTTTTTTCTTACAGGTTCTTTCTTCTTCTTCTTTTTCTTTCTGCCGACCACTACATTTGCTCTAGCACTTACATGCTTACACCGATTTTGACCTAACTTGGTCCCAACTATCATTGACCATGCCCCTACATGTCATATGAAACTCGTGGGGTCAAAGGTCATGCAGGGGTCATAGGTTAAAAAAAACGTGTTTTCAACTCAAAATGCTTCTTCTCTCACAGATTACGTAGGACAGTGACGCCACTTGCACATATGCATTGTTATTACCCAGTGTCTATGGAGTCCTCACAGATTTGGGGTCAAATGTTATCAAGGGGTCACTTCCGGTATAAAACGAAAAACCTTCAATTTTTTTTTATTTGCTAAGAAAAACATAGGAGTGTAACGGTATGTTCACACATAAATTGTAGTTACCCTGTGTATATGTGGAATTTTTTTTAGGATCAAAGGTCATTAAGGGGCCACTTCTGGTATAAAACGAAATACCTTTAAAATGCTTCTTCTCCCTTAAATTACTTAGGATAGTGACACCACTTGCACACATGCATTGTTATTACGCAGTGTCTATGGGGTCCTCACAGATTTGGGGTCAAAGGTCATTAAGGGGTCACTTCCGGTATAAAATGAAAAACCTTCAAATTTTTTTATTAATTTGCTAAGATAAACATAGGACAGTAACGGTATGTTCAAACATGAATTATGGTTACCCAATTCATATGTGGTATTTTTTTTTTTTTGGGGGGGGTCAAATGTCATTAAGGGGTCACTTTCGGTCTGAGACGAAAAACCTTCAAAATGCCCATTCTGCCACAAGTAACAAAGCAACGTGGTGCCACATGCACCCATGCATTGACATTAGTCAATGTCTATGGGCGTTTTCATATATTTTGGGGTCAAAGGTCATTAGGGGTCACAACACGGCTGTGTTCGTGGGTTAGACCACAGCTAAGTCTAGTTCTTTCTTTCTTTCTTCTTTCTGTCAACATTTGACATAATTTGCTCTAGCTCCTATATTATTTGACCGATTATTACCAAACTTGGACAAAATCTCCCCCAACTTAGCCTTTACATTTGGCGTGACCCACGTGGGATCAAACGTCACGCATGAGTTATTTTGGCTAAAAATGTGATTTTTACCCAAAATGCTTCTTCTCCTACAGATTAGGGTAAAGCGGGGCATTAAGTACCATGGGGCATTAAGTACCACCCAATAAAAAAGTAATTATTATGCAAATTAGGGAATCCTGACCATTATTTTAAAGATGCCTTGCAAGAGTGGTTTATAATAGCTACTCATTAAAAATGATCAGTGCTTATGTAACACTAATGTTAGTTGCTCATCACAGTTTGACCCAAACATCATCTTGGCAGACATCTTCAAAGTACACGGTGAACTTTTTAGTATCTCGGACTAGATAAAATACATCATTTAACCAGTACTTGCAAGCATATATCAAGATTTATTTGTCTCATTAAATGATTTGAAGAGAAAAAATGTCATGTTGAAAGTGGACTTCCGATTGATATCACCACTTTCGCTAGACCTCTTAGTAAATTACAGATTATGATATATGCTTATTTAAAGATTGCACTAAGACCACAATTGTATAACAAATTACATTAGATTTGCTTATTAGTAGTGTAAAAAAGACAGTGAACAGAAAATAGACCCTACGTGCACTTTTAAAGAAAATTTTGCAATTATATGATGTTAGCGATATCTGGTGGTCCCTAATGCCCCGTACTACGTTTTCAGTGAAATATCTGCGATTGCCCATGTATGAATCGGTTGTCCGGCAACAACTGTTAAAGTTTGTGCTTATTTTATGTCATAATGGGCTTATAGTAAGTTAATTTACCCAACTATGACATTTAAGGGTCAAATCATAGCCATATAATGAAGTTAGAAGTGGTCCTTAATGCCCCATATGTACAATATGCTGCTGCACTCCAGAAGAAGCAACAGCTGAACAAGAAGTCAAAACCAACCAACAAAAATAACAAGAACCCTAAAACCAAGCCAGTAAAAGAAGACAAAGAAGCAAAAAGTCAGACAATGAAGATGATCATGACAAAATATGTCCTAATTGTTGACTGGAGGACATTGGTCAAGTTGGTTGTGGTTGACTCCAGTGCATGTTTTGTAAAGTTTTCTGACATTTTGCATATGGAGAAGTTGTGGGCTTGGAAGAGGACTGAAAAGACAAGGACTGCATGTGTCAGTTGTTCCTCACATAAAATAAACACCATACTGATATAAGACTTTAAAAAAGAAACTTTTAAGAATGATTAAAGGTCTCAAAATGGTCAACAAACATGATACTTGTTGGTGGTACCTAATGCCCCACCATTGGGGCAATGAGGACCACTTTACGTCACTGTAAATAAATGCATGGCGTTTGAAAATGTACACATTTTTGGCAGATTTTTTTCCTGTGCTGCATAGCTGAATAACAGCTCTATCAAGTGAAACTATTAAAAACAGAAACAAGTATTAAATAAAAGTCAGCTATGATGAAATCTAAAAATGGGGGTCCCTAATGCCCCACTTTACCCATGGTAAAGTAATGAGATTGTACATTGACTTTGGCTACAGCCGGGGCCTATGGGGTCCTAACAGATTTGGGGTCAAAGGTCATTTACATAACCAAATACCTTCAAAATGCTTCTTTTCCTACAGATTATATGGTACGGAGATGCGACTGACACATATTCATTGACATTAGCTGGCGTCTATGAGGTCCTCACAGATTTTGAGTTCAAGGGCATACAGGGGACAAAAATGGTTGATTACTGAAAATCACTTTAAAATTCAATATTTTCTGCATATAAAGTGCTGTGATCATAAGAATATTGTTAAAAGGGCTCTAGCATTATGTTTTAATACGATTGTAATCAGATTTGGCTTAAACATGGAGGAGGGGTCTGTTTTGGGGTCAAAAGGGGTAAAATTCTAAAGTTTGTCCAATTTAAATGAAAATTAGTATATGTGACCTTGATATGATTCAAAATATTGTGGAGGTCATTTCAAGGTCACCAGAGGTCAACCAAAGGTCAAAAGGGGTCAAATTGCAGAGTTTGTTCAATTTGAATGAAAATTAGTATATGTTATGTGGATGTGATGCAAAACGTGGTGAAGGTCATTTCAAGGTCATCAGAGGTCATTTCAAGGTCACGGCTAGACTTCGCAGCCTTACAGGGATGCAATATATCTAAAGTCTGCACAAAAAGTAACTCAGCTGTTATAAATACGCCTATAGCTGCGGAACTTATAACTGTTTCCACAATATTTTTACATAGAAAGAAGGACAATTTATTTACGCGCATTTTGATACCCCATTTGTCAAATGTCGCTCAATATTAACAACACAGTAGTGCTTTTAAAGAAAAATACCCAAATTTAAAAGTTGCAGTTTACAGCGATCAATGGTTTTTACGCAAGCATTGTGGCACGTAACACCCTCCATTTATCTTCGCGCTGAATTCAAATCAATACAAATAGCTGCAACTTTTAAATTCGGTAATTGTCTTGGAACCACTGCTGTGATGTTAATATTGAACGAAATTGGACAAATGGGGTATCAAAATGCGCGTAAATAAATCGTCCTTCTTTCCATGTTAAAATATTGTGGACACAATTATTAGTTTTGAAGCTATAGGCGTATTTATAGCAGCTGAGTTACTTTTTGTGCAGACTTTAGTTCCTTCTTTCTTTCTATCAACATATAACACAATTTGCTCTAGCTCCTTTACTATTTGACCGATTATGACCAAACTTGCGCAAAAGCTTCACTACACCGGCCTTTATATTTGACATGACCAATTTAGAGTCAAACGTCACGCATGAGTAATTTTAGCTAAAAATGTGATTTTTACCAAAAATGCTTCTTCTCCTACAGATTACATGGTACAGTATTGGGATTTGGGCATTGACCTTGGCGAAATACATTCATAATGCAGGTCTGCCACAAGTAACATGGCAAAGTGATTTCACATGCACACATTCATTAACCAATGTCATTAGCCAATGTCTATGGGAATTTCATATAGTTTGGAGTCAGAGGTCATTAAGGGGTCACAACACGGCTGTGTTCGTGGTCTTAGACCACAGCTATGTCCAGTTCATCCTCTTAGTGTAGCCGATTGTTTTTTCAGCGGTTTCTTTCTTTCTTCTTCTTGTTCTTCCCTCCCCCACCCCGCTCCTCTAACGTAATCCATTGGGCACAGGGCCGTCGATACGGTCGATGGGGTTGTGTGGAGGGGTGCGACATTGCTAGGATATTGATCACGTTTAAGAAACAATAGTTCAATTTAATTTTGAAATATTTTTCTTCATAAAAAAATTAGGACTGGAAACTAGATATATTGCAGCCTTAAATGGCTACGAAGGACACAACCCAAAAGTTCGATGAAGCCTATAAACTCCCTCCGTTAGGGAGGTAGGGGGTCAAAAGTCCGAAATACGTTTGTAAAGAAGTAGGTCAAAGTTGATCTTTTTTTAAAGGGTTTAACATATAATTGTGAAATTTAGTATTTTCTGAAGTACGATATTGACATTTTACAGTGGTTGCTTCAAAATGATTTCAAATAAATATAGGGTGCAGTACTCGCAACATGCAATTTGTAAGTTATTTTTTTAAAGCAGCTGTACTGCATTTTGATTCTTTTTTATTTGAAAACCCAGCACCTATTTCCCTTCAAACCATGTAGTATTTGTATAATATCCAATTACCTGTACAGTAGGATTAGAATTGATTATGTAACAATTTATCTGTAAAATTTCAAAGAGAACAGTCAGTTACCAAGATAAAATCATTGACATGTACATGTATCTGACTTTACAGCAGAAATGTGTATTTATCTTTTAAACTGTTTCAAGTGGAAAAAGAGAATCATTATTATATGTACTCGTATTATGATAAAACAGTAAAAACTATTTTGTATTTTCGTGTAATCGATATATTTTTTTTATTTTACAAAGGATAAACTTGATGCTATCATTGATTTACATACACAGCCCTCTTCCCTAGTCTAGTGAAAGTGGGGCAATTGTGATTTTACCCCTTCGTTGTTAATTTAAATAATTATATAAATTGAACAGAACAACGACATTTGAAAGCTAAAATTCTTTGCATATTCTTTTGCTGTATACTATTACCCTGTAAATGTCAAGATCATAACTTGCGTACTTGGCCCGCATTCCCCGCATTCCTGAGCCAAGTTTTTACAGCAGTTTAAAGACCCATTAAAGGCCCATTCAGTGTTTTGCTTATCCGAACGATCGTTAATTATCATCAAAACTCAGATTCTGGTAAAGTTGTCATTGTCATACATGGATATGTGTTAGCATAGCCCGTGCCGCCGACAAGGGGGTTAAGGGGTGCGTTATCCCCGGGCCCGGGGGCCCTTAAAAAGTATTAAAGAAAACATACTTTACTACGGGCCTGTAAAACAAAGAAGAGGGATCACATGGCCCGTAAAAAGTAAAGAATAGATACTTTGGCATCTTTTCTTTGCTTTATTATACGGGCCAACTAAGGTATCTTTTCTTATCCATTAGCCCTAAGGTATCTCTTCTTTGCGGTTTTTTTTTGGGGGGACACTGCGGTCTCTCTTCTTTGTCGTTACTGGTTCATTACCGGGTCTATTTTCTTTGCTCTTTCACGGCCCAGTAGCGAGCCCGTAAAAACAAATAAAAGGGACGTGCATTAACAATACAAGATAGCCTCTGTCACACACTTTCTAAAAAAAATTCTGAATAATATTTTTGAATTATGTTACTGTCTGCTTTTGCCACAATTACCATCCTCGATATAATGAAGACTTCGAGAAATCAGGGGAATGCAGCTTAATCGTGGGAACACAAATTGCAAAATAATACGCGCATTTTGCAGTGTTCATTATTATTTGATCATTCAGCTTAAAATTGCCCAATAACTTCAATCTGGGAGCAAAATCCGTTATATTTGAATTGGAAATTTTCGCGCGCTTTGCAATTCAACGGTTCATACTTGATCATTTTAGCTTCAAATTGACAGTGAAATTGGCAAATTTTTAGCACTTCACGCGGAAGTTGTTTAAAGAAACTTAAATCTGGGAGCAATGTGTCACTTTCAAAGTGCACATTTGTGCACGCGCATTTGTCTAATTCAATGTTCATAAAAAATATTTGATTATTGGCATTCAGTTAAACACGCTACTTTGAACATATGTTCAAGCATTTTACACCAACCTCCCTCCCCCATGTCTTAAAGAAATTTACGGCACTGCTGTCCCCTACCCCAAACACACACCTATGAAGTCCTCAAAAATATTCAAGAATATCAAATGAACAATTTGAATGACTTATCCTTCAAATTTAAATAAAAATATTTTATTTTATTTTTTTACACTTGCGCTGGAATCACTGAATGGGACTTTAATACAGCATGAAGTTTCTTTTTAAACTGTAGGCCTATATATGGTGAGGCATTTTGAGTAGGCCCAACCATATAATGGCAGACGAAATATTTTATCTGATGAACAGAATAAAACTGGTTAAATTTTAGTTCAAGAGTTTAGTCATAAATGGGCAGAAATCTTACAGTATTTAAGGCAGCAGCGAGTCATTAATTCCACTGTGTTGATGCCATCAGACATAATAGAGTACAGAAATGTCTTCATCAACTTGTTTCTCTCTAATGACTGTCGAGAACATTTACAGATTTGCAATATGTAATTATTTGTCAATATGCGATAAGCTCCATGAAAAAAGCAAAATAACAAGTAAAAAAAAAAGAGCAGATTCCCAAAAACAAAGTTGTGTTTGTCTTCAACTTTCATTATTATGATAGTCACTCATGACAGTCTGTCATCCCGACATGTGCTCATAGATAAGTTTCTTTTAACATACTGAGTTGCAACTTAGTGCATAATTACATGTACATGAAGGATGAATAAATAATTTCTGAAAAATGACATTGTTTTGTTGTATCATCGCCAAATGCACTTTTTTTGCCGCTTTGGCAAGAAGCTAGACTACCACACACATCACTGGCGCCAATGTGGGGGTGTGTGTGGGGTCAATGTGTGTGTGTGTGTGGGGGGGTAGGTGTGGTAACGCGCCTTTTGTAAACACTTTATTGTGTTTAACTCGTCATTTTAACTCATTTACTTTCCCCCTTCCAAGCTTGAAGACGGTTTTTTAATGTTCATTTTCTATTGTTGCATGCACAGTCACTTGGCGCTGGATTAAGAAATGGTGGTTCAACATGTTACATGAACTCAGTACTTCAGCAGCTTTATCATGCAACAGACGTTCAACAGGTGAGTGATTAATATCAACTTGTTATTGAAATCACTGGGAGTAGTCCGGCTTCAAACACCATATTTTGTGGGTTAGATGGTATTGCCAGTTAAAGGTGTTTTTTTTTTGTTGCTGATTATTGATCTTTGAGTGGTGTAGAAAAAGATTCCATGAGATGTAAAATCGTCACCCTTGGGCAATCCTAGATATTCAAGATGGCCGTCACGTATCTCTGAAATAACATTCAAATGCTGTTTTAGTGACAAAAGGTATCATACCAAATAACTATGGTGTTTTGTACAGTTAAAGTTTTTTTTTTTTTTTTTTTTGCTGGTTATTGATCTTTGAGTGGTGTAGAAAAAGATTCCGTGGAATGTGAAATTATCACCCTTGGGCAATCCGAGATATTCAAGATGGCCGCCACGTATCTCTGAAACAGCATTCAAATGGTGTTTTATTGAGAAATGGTATCATACCAAATACTGTTCTGGGCAGTTAAAGTTTATTTTTTTGCTGATAAATGATCTTTGATTGGTGTAGAATAAGATTCTAGGGGGCGCATTATCTGGGGTTTAGATGCCTTATCTGGGTTTAGACTGCGATATGCTAAGGTTGAGGCATCTTAGCCACAGGTAAGGAACGTAAACCCAGGATAAGGCCGTCTGAATCACAGATAAGGCGCCTTATCCCTAGATAAGGGATGTAAACCCAAGATAAGGCAGTTTAAACCCCATATAAGGGACATGAACCCCAGATAAGGTGGAAATGACACACTTATGCTTCTGCTCTCGTTCAAAAATCGCATTCACGCTCTACCAAATGGGGGCCTTGGAATCTTGGATTTCTGGGCAAAAATTATGTTATAACGTCAAATTAATGTCAGATTCGGATTTCTTGGGGTCGACTTACCGGAAAAATTGTCTTTGTACACGATTTTATGTACTCTGGTTCCAAACTTATTTTTTTTCAAGATGGCGCTGGCGACCACCATCTTGGATTTCTGGGTAAAAATGAGGTCGTAATGTCAAAGTAATGTCAAATTTAAAATCATTGTGGTCGACTTATCCAAAAAAGTGTCTTTGTACACGATTTTAGGTCCTGATGGTTCAAAACTTAATTTTTCAAGATGTTGCCGGCCAACATTTTGGATTTATGGGTGAAAATGATGCCGTAATGTCAAACTGATGTCAGAATCGGAATCCTTGTACTCGACATATCCGAAAAAGTGTCTTTGTGCATGATTATAGTTGCTCTGGTTCAAAACTTAAATTTTCAAAATGGTGGCGGCGTCATTTTGGATTTTGACCTCTAGCGAAAAATGCCGGGATTTTCGCAAGGGACATGGGGCTATTTTTTTTCTAAATGGTCCATAGAAGTCGAATCAATCGTCAAACCTTACTAGCCAGAGAGTGGTCACCAAATTGAACTTTTTCACCTAACTACGAGTGATATATTTTTTTTACCAGTAAGGAGAAATATGGTAGGTGACTGGGGTCAATTTCTTGTAGATTTACAAATTTTTATCGCGGTCTAATTTTTTTATGACCCCCTATCTCAGGTCGAAATTTTCAGCTGAGGCACGATTTAGGGGAAGTTAAAAATGAGAAAAAAAAATCCTCACTTTTTTCCTCACTTTGCAAATTTTTAATGATATGTTTCTTATTATTTTGTGAGGAAAAAAGTGAGAATTTTTTCATCACTTTAAATTTGTTTGATTTCTTATGCTTTTTGTTATTTTATGAGGATCACTTTTTGGTAATATGCACTGGTTGAAGACTCTCGTCCTCAGTGTCATTGGTAGTCGTTTGCCACATAGGATTTCTTTGTGTCTGCCGAAGCAACTCCAGCCAGCCTTTATTCTTAGCATGACTTCTTCTCTGTGTTGTCTTCCATCTTTACTGTCTGGCCTAGATACTTATAACTTTCTACATGTTCTATCTGCTCATTCTCTACTTCAATGGACTTGTTTGTCTGGTAATTTGTCATGAATTTGGTCTTCCCCTTGTGTATATTCAGTCCTATCTTCTGCCTCTCCTTGTTCAAGCTGTTTAGTTGCCTGCAAATCTCAGGTCTGTTAGATAATTTCCGTCAATGTTGACTCCTCTCGGTTTTAGGTTTAAATTCTTAAACACTTCTTCCATTTTTTGGAGAAATTGTATCACCCTGTCTTACACGTCTTTTGATGGGTGTTGGTTTGGATACATCATTTTCAAGATGAATAATGGCTGTTGCGTCTGTGTATATGTCCTCCATGATGTGTACATATCCTTAATTTACTCCAATCTTTCTTAACGCTGTAAATAGGTCTCTGTGCTCTACCGAGTCAAAGGCTTTCTCGTAGTCTATATACCCAACGCAAAGCTTTAACTGGTATTCATTTGCCTTTTCTATTAATTGATTTAGTGCATGAAGATGATCTGTAGTTGAGTAGCCCTCTCTGAATCCGGCTTGTTCTCTTGGTTGATTCTCATCCAGTATTCTCTTTATGCGGTTTTGTATTATTCTTGTAAAGATTTTGTACGCATGGGACAGTAAGCTTATTGGTCTGCAGTTCTTAATATCTGCTTTGTCGCCCTTCTTGTGAAGCAGTATAACTTTAGCCTCTTTCCATGTTTTGGGTATCTTTTTCTGATGTAAGATGTTGTTATACAGTCTGACTAGTTGTATGTTTATCTCTGTACCGCCTACCTTGAAGATGTCACTGGTTAGGTCGTCAATGCCTGGAGCTTTGTTGTCTTTCATTTGTTTCACTGCCAATTCCACTTCTCTTACTGTTATACTTGGGAGGTCAGTTTGATCAGTTGATTTACAGTTTGTATCTGTCTTGTCCTGATTTGATTTTGAACTGTACAGATCTTGGTAAAATTCTGAACATACGTCTAGAATTTCTTCTCTATCAGTTGTGATGTTGCCATCATTTTGTCTCATTTTGCTTATTCTGATTTTCTTGCTGTTCAGATTTGAAATCTGTTTTAGTCCTTTTCCGCTCATCAGGATGGTTTCAATTTCTTCATTTCTTCTCTTTCTGCTTCTCTGTCGCCTCTTCTTTCTCACTGTTTTGACAAGCTCAGCATATTCGTTTTTTTGTTGGGATGTTTTGTCTTCCACTTCACGAAGTTTCTTTCTTTTCGCATCCATATCCTCTATCACTTTGTCCTCCTTGGATGTTTGCTTAGTCTTTCTTTCTCTTGGTGCTATTTCTTCAGCTACCTCTATAACTGGGCTGGATATGAGGTCATACATGGTATCCATATCTGCACTCTCTATACATGTATCTAAACATGCAAAACGATTTTTCAATTCAAGTTGGTACTCTTGTCTCCTCTCCCGTAGTCTGTGGATGTTCAATTTATTTTTCTTTCTGTTTCTTATGATCTGAAGCCTTGCTAGTTTCCTATTGATGCGTACACTCTTATTTCGCCAATTAAAAAAGTCTTAAACAATCTTAATCAATCTTAAACTCGTGTTTGTTACGTGGTCCTCTCGTCGAAATATTGGTTAAGGGCCCTTAATTTTCTTGTTGTTTAAGGCTCAAATCAATAGTTGGTTAAAACTTTTAACCAATAAATGCATATAGCACTTTAACCAGCTTCAAGTTTAAGTGCTTAACCAACTAGGTTGTTTAAGGTCTTTTAATCAATATTTGCTTAATAACTCTATACAGATAATGATTTATATGTTCTATTTTATCTAAGGATTGTTTAAGAAATACAACTGCTTAATCAATGGTTGTATTGGATTTAATTATGATTGGGACTTTCTTTCTTTCTTATTTTTACAATTTTATACTGAAACATAATTCATGATAGATTTGAAGTCATCAGATCTTGGTCAACTGTGAGATTCGTTCAAAAATACAATTTCATGCATAAAGTTTTTTTTATCAGTTCAACCCGCTATGTATCTGGGCAATGTATCCGAGTAAAAAATTAAAATCTAGTAAGCCTTTCTCTCTCGCATGCATTACGATACAATGCTAAAACACAATACATCAACGCTAATAAATTCACACACTCGATACGGTATCCAGCATACCGATACTTCAATGCATCTCGTCTACATTGTAAGCTATTGTGCGTATGCCCAAAACTGAACATCGCGGCACACACATTGGTGATATACATGTACCGTGCACGTAGAACAGTACAGTACAGTATCGCTAGAATGTCAATCCCAATGACGTTGTTAAATCTAGCAAATGAACGCATCAATATCCATCCTTTATGTCTCAACGATGTCTATGCATAACTTATCAAACGAATTTCGAGTTTGGTGCAACCTGATTGACTCAAACCTACCTATTTGAACGAAGTTTCAGAAGACCATAAGCAGCACGACCAGCATTCACTCGTGGCCGCCATTTGCTTTTGTCATTTTAAACAATAATTGGTTAACATTCCGTGGCGCGAGATGTATCGTTAAACAGGTAAAGTACAATTCCACTAAACATTACACAGTTTAACGCCTTTAACGTAACAAAAATAACCACCTTTATACGCTCGAGTTTAACAGTCTTTTAACATACGTTAAACTTTGCAGATTAAGCGCAAAATCACGCCTTTGAACATTAATTGTTTAAAAATCTTAAACTTTTCTTCTTATACTTGGCGACTGTTAACTGCCGGAACAAGAGTGTATCTTTGCTCTGACCATCCTATGATCACTTCCAATATTTACACTTGTGATGACTCCACAGTCTTCTACAATTCCTCTCTGGCCATGATGCAGTCATGTCTACAGTAGAATTCATCTCGACCTTTGCAGGACTTAACCCCATTAAAAGCTATTAAACCAAGATAACACTCATTGAAACAGCTCAACTGATTAAATCGGATCTTCTCTGGTTGTGCACAAGTGACTGTTTTCATGTGCGATATCGCAATAAAGCTGGTATTCATAGCTTCAGTTGGGTAACCGATTATAAAGGAAACGAAAGGAAACAATGTTATGTGTGGCTTTGTTCACGAAATCAGACAATGGCGTGCTTTTTTGTAAACCAGCATTCTTGAAAATGAGCAACATAATGATTTTTGACTTAACACGGTTTGGAAATAATTTCTTCATATTTTTGGTGTTATCTGTCGTTTACATGTCCTTCCTAAAACACAAAAGTACGACCCTCTCCAAACACCTAAATTAGCTAAAAATTTAGGACATGTTACAAAACTATACTGTCTAGAATTTTAGAAGAGTACTTTTAATATTGGCCGGTTATTTTTCACACAGCGACGTTAACTAGGCAATGTACTATTGCCTATAACATTAACTAAAACACCAAAGTACGAATATTTCCAAACATCTAAATTAGCTAAAAATTTAGGACATGTTAAAAAACTATATTTTCTAGAACTTTAGAAGAGTACTTTTAATATTGGCCGGTTATTTTTCACACAGCGACGTTAACTAGTCATATCCCCATACTGTTAACGTAGGGCTATTTGTAAAGGTCACGCGTCAATGGGAAAGAGCACTGTGTATTGTGTATAGGAAAACGGACAGTAACTGCAGTATGCTGCTTAGTATGAAGTCAATTTGGTTTTTAAACTTCCCTCCTGGGCTTTCCCATGTCCAGTATCTATTTTTGATTTTTTTTTAAGAAAGTGTTTACGATGACTAGTCCTTGTTGTGCAGCAAACTCCAGCAGCATGTCCCCTCTATCGTTTTCTCTCCTATCCCAAACTTTCATATGATGGACTCCTCTCCGGGTTGGTAACTTCCTATTTTGGCATTGAAGTCTCCCATTACTATAATGTACTCGGCTTCACTTTCTTCTATCGCCTTCGCTATTTCCTCATAAACCTCTTCCACTGCCTCATCATCATACTCGCTGGTGGGGGCATACACCTGAACTATGCGTAGTTGTTTGTTTCCAGTGAGTTGCACTATGACAGAAATGACTCGGTTTGAGTGATATTTCATTCCCTTCACAAAGTCTTTGAATTTTGGGTGAATAAGAAACCCAATTCCTTTTGCCTCCTTGTTGTCCTCTGTTTTTCCTTGGTTGTAGTTCATCCAATAAGGACTCTAGAGATTCCTCTGTTTTCAAAGTCCTAGTATTATTACGTACAAACGTTGAGTGTTGTTTGTCCATCATTATGACCCTTATCGATCACATAGTTTCCTTTTGGCTTTGGCTGTGTGACTTCATCCTCAGATGTCACTCTTGGGTCACGATTCATAGGCAATCTGCAGTCACCAGGTCTTTGATGATTTCGCCCATTTTGGCCTTGGGCTTTACCGCCTTCTTTAGCATTCTCTTCCAGTTTAATACTTGAGGGATTTTAGCCATATACCGACGCGCTGGCTGGACGTATTGTCAGTAGAGGTTTATGTCAGGGTTACCTCACCCTTAGTCTGATGTTGATGATGAAGACTAAGCAACTATATGTGGCCATTCAGGGCTACTCCAATAACCCCTGTGGCCATATAGTGTGTTGCCCCCATCCCCCATTGCCCCATCTCTGTTTTACTCTGCCGCAAAGCTAAGTGTATCCAGGTAATACGCGATTGACATGCACTAATTTTAATGCATGTCCGTCTTCGAGGACGTGGGGGTTGGGTAACTGCAGATAGGCGATTAGGGACAGGGGGCTGATGGAATCGCCACCTGTACCTACAACCAAGGTTGAAGTTGCGCTTCATGCAGTCAATTTACTACCCATTGATTTCTTATGTTTCTTGTTATTTAGTGAGGAAAAAATGAGTCAAATATGCCCAAACTTACACTAATACGATTGATTTTCTTGCACGTGAAAATACTGCCAATTTAGAGAGAAAATCTTGTTTATTGTATAGGGCCTACTATAGACAATTACTTTGTGTTGGGTGCTTTTTCGAGGCAATCGGTTCTCCTTTAACAAAAGTTTCTTTTTGAACTAAAAGGCGACATTGCATTGTTGTATCCCAAAACAATTAGTTTGTGCATTTTCAACAAAAGAGCTTGCAGTACTCCTTCCAATCTAATGGTAACATATTGTTCCCCTAGTAACGTAAGTTTCCCATAGAAAACACGCGGGCATTATTGAAATTGATGTAAAAATAAAAGTTCACAAGATTTGATCGTCATATTTTCCAGAATGAAACTTAGAAGGACTGCCTTTGATTTATGAATAAAAAGGAGTAGTTAATAGAGATACTTTTTTTGCCGATTTTTCAATTCCAAGTACTACCAATTTGTCGGCTTTGACTTAAAAGTGGTGAGCTTCTTTAGCTGTATGCCGTATATGTTCCTTCTTATATTAGATACGTTGCTGTCTCTGCCATTTGGGGGGAGGGAACACTGTTATGATGTGGTGTATAAGAAAATTCTTATTATCTCCCTCTCTTTTATATAGGCAATATGTGACACTGTGCATGAAAAGAAAAAGGACGTTTTGTCGGCATTGATAACAGTTTTTGAAAACCTCAAAAGTGATCAAAAATGTTACACACCCATTGGTTTCTGGAAAACTTTTACAATGAACCAGCGGCCGATTGATCCTTCAAGACAACAAGACGCCTTTGAGTTCTATACTGAGCTGATACAGCAGCTAGATGGTTTATTACAGGTATAACCAACGGTATTATTATCATTATTATCAGTATTATTATTATTTTTGTTATTATTATTATTATTATTATTATTATTATTATTATTATTATTATTATTATTATTATTATTATTATTAATATTATTATTATTATTATTATTATTATTATTGTTATTATTATTGTAATTCTTATATTAGAACAGCTAAGCTGAATGATTGCGCACTTTGTGATGAAAGCACATGAAGTACATGGTCCAAAGTTTAGTTTAATATGTAGTGGCATTTCTGATTTGACCCCTAATGACCTCTAGAGGTCACAAAAGGTAACAAATGAAAAAAGGTGAAAATGCTTCAATCTTGTCGAAAGATACATATGAAGAGCTTTGTTGCAAAACCCCTTACATCCAATTTTGACTTTTTGAAAAAAAACAGCTTTTTTTAATTGTGCAAGTATTACTGGTTCGATTTGATTCAATTTGGGTTTGGATAAAGTGTTGATGAATAGAAACTAAAAGAATAGGTTTGGTACAATTTTGTGAAAATGCTTCAATCTTGTCGAAAGATACGAAGAGCTTGGTTGCAAAACCCCTTACATCCACTTTTGACTTTTTGAAAAAAAAAACAGCTTTTTTTAATTGTGCAAGTATTACTGGTCGATTTGATTCAATTTGGGTTTGGATAAAGTGTTGATGAATAGAAACTAAAAGAATAGGTTTGGTACAATTTTGAAGCCTTCCTATTTATTTTATTATATCTTTTATATCGCGCCTTTTGTGGATGTAAGGGCTTTTGCAACAAAACAAATTTACCCCTTTTCTAGAAACCACCTTTGCAAGATATTGAAACCTTTGCATATTTGAGCCCATTTGTGGCATTTTTGAGTATTTCCGAAGCTACACCTTTTGTTAATTAAAATGATTTTTTTTCAAAAATAGTGACCCAAAAACAGTTCCCTTTGATTTTAATAGGTAAAGAACATTCCATGCTACTAGTATACATCAAAAATTAAAACAAAACAATTCTATATTCATTTTATGTTCAGATTTCCGGAAATTCCCTAAGATTTCCCAAACGGGAAATATACCATATCTCCAGAAGGGAAAGTGGTATGAAGGTCAAACAACCACCAAGATGTGTATTTGTACCCACACTATAATGTCATGTCCATAACTCAATTTCAGCCAAAAGTGTATGTAAGGGGTTTTGAAACAAAGCTCTTCATATAGAGGCATTTTTGATTTTACCCACAATAACCGTTAGAGGCCACGAAAGGTCAAAGAGGGTTAGAATTTGAAAATGTTCCAATCTTGTCGACATATTATAGGCCTACACTGAATTATTCGTCTGATCAGAAGGATTATACAATTTATTGCTAAGTCAGTGAATAATTCAGTTTGATAGATATGAACGTTGGAACAAAATACTATACACCGTGCTCCGTCAACTATGTATTTTAAAAATACCATTCTTGTTATGGATGATCTCATTCTTAAATGAACAAAAATTTAAAAAAAAACTCTCATTCAAACGATGACCGCTCTCTCTGTACCACTTACGCATAAATGTAACCATAGTAGAACAATGTCATATTTTAATCACGGTATTAACTATTTTCTAGGGAGACTCCCGTTTTTTGAAATGTTAAGGGATCCTCTCTTAAATTGGCCGATTGAAATATGTCAATATTTTAACGATTGATGATAGGAATCAATCTAAATAGATTGAAAAATAAATTGAAATGCTTTTTGTTTTCACTCTAACTCTGTTTGTAGACCGATTTCACTATCTAATCAAGTGTTAATCCTAATGTACTCGTGGTGCATATGTTTGGAATGAGATATCAAACTGTTTAGAGGATACATTTTCAATCTTTTATTCAACTGGAAAGGACTTAATTGTACCTAATTTGGGAAGGCAAAAGATTGAAAAAACAATGAAAATCAATCCTTTCTAGTGAAAATTCAATCGAAAAAGATTTGCACTTAACTTTAATCGCTAAAAGATTGAGATTCACTCCTTTTGATTGAAAAAAAAGTTTGAAAAAATTCAAATCACCCGACTGAATATATAGTCGAAAACGATTTGTCCCTAATTCGGGACTGCGAGATTGAAAATTCAATATTTTTGATTGAATATTCAATCTGGCAATTTAAGAGAGTTGGTCAACAGAACTAGCAAAAAATAAATAAATAAATAAATTTCCACGTTTACTATTGTTGACAGTATCAAAATGTTAATAGAAAAAAAAAGCCATTGTTATTTTATCAAAAATAACACATTTTACCACACATTATAATAAAGCTAAAGCCTTCTAAGATGGTTTTATGAGCTGGAAGTTTGTGTTCTGCTACTAATCCAAAAAGCAGCACTCTTCATACTTTAAAAATCAAGAGTAAATCTAAAAGATACAACAATACCTTATTTCCAATAACAAAAGCGACTTATTTTCAGCAAGTGACTATTGACCATTGATTTTATGGTAATGCTGTTAAGTAATCAAGTGTGTGATATCACTTTAACATGTGCTGTTTGAAAGATAAAGGTACATGTGTATTTTACGATCATAGAAAAATACCATTAAATTATCCTTATATGGGGTTACAGGTTAACTCTCATAACATACTGACTGATCCTCATACGTGAATATCATTTTATCATTTTACAGAGTTGCCACCAAGAGTTACCGCTTAGAAAAGCGTTAAAATGTTCGTTTATTAAAACAACAGAGTTCACCCAATGCAAACACAGGTAAATAATCCCACAATGCACACATAATTCTCACTTCATTAAGAGTTCATTTTTGGCAAGCCGAAAGGAGGGAGGCAAGCGATTTTGGCACACATTTATGGGGCGCCTCTTAAAGCCATATTATAACATTTTCAAACAAAATAGATTAGCATTTCTTTGCCATAAAATGTTAGCTTTTACTGTCAGATATATCCCCTTTTATGTTTGAGCCGAACAACTACAATGTCGCCAATACGTACCACTCCTTCGGTCATGTTGTGGTACGACCCTTTGTTGTGTATATCACCGTCCCGCACGCCGTGTGCGTACTGTGTGTTATGAACATCGTGTATGCGTTCGACTAATAATTCCATCGTAATAATAAAGCGCCGGTTCCGGCGTTTTATTCAAAATATCGGATTTTGACAAAACTACAGCACCTAGAGTCTTGATTTTTGCAGGGTATATTGGCTTAATAAAGTACAATTTAATCGTGTAAAAAAAGGAATTTTAAAAATTCAATAATGGCGTCTTCCTCAGCAAATGTTATAATATGGCTTTAAGTAAAACGATCCAAAAAGGCTCAGGGAAAACAGTACGGAAACACTTTAATATGCAAATGTTCCTGCTCACTGCGCTCACAACATATACAGGCTGAGTCAAAAAGAAGTAAACTCATTATTGAGGGGCTGTAACTCGATATCTGTAAGGAATCTGCTCAAGATAAAAATACCACTGAAAAGAGCAAATTCTACACGTCTAAATAAAAAAAAAAGAATTGTTGCAATTGCTCACAGCAAACTAAAGTTATACTCATTTGAATACAACCACCCATTTTTGTAGCTGCACACGGCTGGTTGATTTTCATCCATTTCAATTTCGACGAAACAGCACAGTGCTAACAGGATTTATTGTTGAAACTGTTGCTTTTTTTTTAAATTAATATTCAACAAAGTCCATGACGGCCTTATAGTTTGTAGGGATACCAATTTAAGTCTTTGCGAACGATCCGGCAGAAGCTTGATTGGGGAATGTTGGGTAAAGGATTAAGCTGATCTTTGGTCTTGCTGTAACTAACTCTAGCAATGTTCACTTGTGATCTAGCAGTTCGTGGTCTGTCTGAAGCTTCCGGCTGTCTGTTCCTTAGTGTCCCATGCACATTGAGCTTGCTCACATTCTTATATACGGCTCCCTTACATGAAACCCGGTTAGCTGTAGGAAA
Organism: Amphiura filiformis; assembly: GCF_039555335.1. NCBI lineage: Eukaryota > Metazoa > Echinodermata > Ophiuroidea > Amphilepidida > Amphiuridae > Amphiura > Amphiura filiformis. The sequence goes on from NC_092629.1 coordinate 22,863,854, forward strand.
TTGGAGACGAAAAAGACGCCGAACCTCAGTGTTTTTTTTAATTGGTTACTTGAGAAGCAAAACCCTTCAAAAATAAGACTTAAGACGCTAAAACACGATTCTACGTGACTTGTACACATTATACGCATTACTATTTTAAATTACCCTAAAATTTAACTAAAATTTGAATATTGTTTTATTTTAAGGCCCGGAAACGGCAATTTTACATCTTTTTAGCCAAAAAAAATTTCCAAAACGCAAATTCTGAGTATGTCGGGTCCGTATAACAGGTTTTTTATTTATTTATTTATGTCGCCTTACGCTATTAAATTTTACTGAATTATTTGAACGTTTACGAATGAATGAGCGATTACCGATTACATATATAACGCTTGCGTCAATTCGTGGCATTCCAAGTAGGTTGATTTATCACAGTTGAAAAATCAGTTTCAAGTTTTTGTTGCATATCCTTAAAAAAAAACATCTAAAAGTATTTGGTGCGAATTTGACTAAGAAACCATTTAAATTACAAATGCGGCGCCAATTTTAAGGTAAATAATCAAAATAATGTTTGTCCACATGCAAGCCTATATGAATGGCCAAGTGGACCAAAAAACGTGTCAGATTATACTTGTAACCTTACACGTGTAAGATGGCATCTTACACGTGTAAGATTGTATCTTATGCGTGTAAGATCGCATCTTATACGTCTAAGAATCCAGCGGGATGCTTAAATTGACGAATCATATATAAAGAACCCATATTTAAACCCCAAACAACCTATCATCTTACGCGTATTCATCTTCGACCTATGGATGGCGGAAACATTCAAAATACGCCTAAGAATAAGCCTAAAAATACGCTTAACCTTAGACGTCTAAGATGCAATCTTGGACGTCTAAGATGTATTCTTAGGCGTCTAAGATGCAATCTTAGGCATCTAAGGATTTCGCGGTAGACTTAAATCAACGAATCACAGGACCAGAAATCCCAAACAACCAATCATCTTAGGCGTATTCAATTATTGACCAATGAAATCTTAGACGCCTAAGATTTAACACGCCTAAGAATTCTTACACGTCATTTGAACGTGACTAGTGATGGACGGTATCGCAAATTCGATCAAAACGTACGACGGACGCTGTGCGTTAGAGAATACTTCGGCTGGGTGGTGTGTTTTTAGTCAACTCCGTTTCTCTCCATAGCCACGGGCGTCAATCCCAGAGAGAAAGGGGTGATGGGGCAGGGTACATGTTCTCCCATCTTTCGGCACAATGGCCCATTGTTTTGTTCTTATCAGCCACTTTTTGACAATTCAGGCGGAACAGGGTGTTTTTTTTATAATAGACTTTTTTCATTTGAACATAATCTAGCAGTTGATGTTGTTGCAAACTGAGCGCGCAGTGATAAAACAATATTTTGTTTTAAATATTTTGTTTTTCTGATGACTAGCAATTAATGTAAGATTTCTATTTGTGTGGCTATAGTGTAAATGATGATGATGACGATGGTGATGATGATGATGATGGTTGTTGTTGTTGTTGATGATGATGATGATGATGATGATGATGATGATGATGATGATGATGATGATGATGATGATGATGATGGTGAGGTTGGATGATGATGAAGAAGAAGAAGAAGAAGAAGAAGATGATGATGATGGTGATGATGATGATGATGATGATGCTGATGATGATGATGCTGATGATGATGATGATGATTGATAATACAAATGATGTCAGATGATTATTAAGGTCGTGGTGGTGATGATGATGGCAGTGATGAGGGATTTAATTTTATTTAGTATGAAATGTTCACCCCCCCGCACCCACCTAGTCAATGTTGTTTTGATACTGAGATAGGACATTGCAAAGCGATATGGAGAAAACACGGTCAATGTTGTTTTGATACTGAGATAGGACATTGCAAAGCGATATGGAGAAAACCCAGCATTATTATATTGCAATAGATACAATAGAGTCCCTGATCAACACTGATTTCTGCCTTTGGCGAATAATAGCCTATTATTAGAATGTTTGAATCTCGCGCGTATATAGCCATAGGTCTATACAACAGGAAATGAGAAGAAAATTGAAATTTAGCAAAACAAATGTTCTAGCCCCTGACACACGGCCGGCCATAACATGTTCAGAGAATTCTATAAATATACTTAGGTCAAGGAGTTTATGTAGATCGATTTTTAATGTACGCAACTGTTATAAAATATTCAAAAAGTTAAAAAAAAATCGAAAAATAAAAGTAAAACTGATTATTACTGAAAACAAAATACTCTTTAATTTCATATTCAAAATTTTCAAAAGTACTCAAATTGCCTTTTCAAAATCTGGAAAAAATGTAGGCCTAATAATTTATGTAATAATTGCTTAATCGCCCCCCCCGATCCGAATAGGAAAAAAAGTTGACAGTAGGCCTATTCTCCAATTAAATATACAAACAAAAAAAAGGAACATTTTTGTATGAATTTGACCAGTTCTATATGATTAAAAAACAAAAGCTGGGAAAATGTAAAAAAGAAGAAGAAGAAAAAAAAATCATTTGAGAAGGCTTGGGTGGGGTTCGAACCCGGGATATACGCGTGATATGAAAAAAATACGTTAATGCGCGCTAACCGATTGCGCCAAGCAGCCAAAGATAACTAATTGAGGTAAAACGACAAACTTAATGAAAAAGAAGTAGAACGTTTATAAAACTAATTGATATCTCTCATCTGTGTTCTATTAACAACAGAAATCAAACTTTATCCATATTTAAGCAAACAAAATACAAAACAAAGGCAATTCAAAATCCCACTTTTTTTTAAGGGGGTATGGAAAAACACGCCGCTGCGAGGCGTTCAGAAAAACATTCGTAATTGAAACAATGCGCCAAGTTTCTGCACGATATATCATGTCCGACTGCCTTGGAATATTTCAACTTTTATATATTTTCCTAAAATGATGTAATACAAATATTTGTGTGGAAATGCACGAATATTATGATCATATTTAAGCTTTTTAAGAACTATAATGACGTTGCACTTCCGGTCCGTTGGAAGTGATTTGCCTCCATGTGATTTGAAACATCATCAGAGGGTGTCTGACTTGATTTAAATTAATTTGTCTGGTGTGATTTTCTATTTTTAAAAGCAAGTTTCTTGGGGGGGTGAATAACTTTAACTCAAGAGACAATTTTGTTAGTGTATATTTTCTGTGATTCTTCAAAATTTATTAATCATCACAGCAACATACGGTACGGAGGGAATTTAACTTCAATAGGACTATATCAACAAGGGAACAAAGGCATATATAAATAAAAATGACTATTGGACCCCTATCTACATGTGGGTCGCTCATTAGAGATAAATAACACTTGGCTTTTTCCAAAATGATTTTCTAATGGAATCAGCTTGATTTGTCTGTTTATTTACTTAAGATTAAGTTACGTAATAAGTACACAGACTTTCTGCATATTAAAGTCGTATGACTTCATTGCAAAGCGATATGGAGAAAACCCAGCATTATTATATTACAATAGATACAATAGAGTCCCTGATCATCACTGATTTCTGCCTTTGGCGAATAATAGCCTATTATTAGAATGTTTGAATCTCGCGCGTATATAGCCATAGGTCTATACAACAGGAAATGAGAAGAAAATTGAAATTTAGCAAAACAAATGTTCTAGCCCCTGACACACGGCCGGCCATAACACGTTCAGAGAATTCTATAAATATACTTAGGTCAAGGAGTTTATGTAGATCGATTTTTAATGTACGCAACTGTTATAAAATATTCAAAAAGTTATAAAAAAATCGAAAAATAAAAGTAAAACTGATTATTACTGAAAACAAAATACTCTTTAATTTCATATTCAAAATTTTCAAAAGTACTCAAATTGCCTTTTCAAAATCTGGAAAAAATGTAGGCCTAATAATTTATGTAATAATTGCTTAATCGCCCCCCCCCCGAATAGGAAAAAAAAAAAAAGTTGACAGTAGGCCTATTCTCCAATTAAATATACAAACCAAAAAAAAAAAAAGGAACATTTTTTGTATGAATTTGACCAGTTCTATATGATTAAAAAACAAAAGCTGGGAAAATGTAAAAAAGAAGAAGAAGAAAAAAAAATCATTTGAGAAGGCTTGGGTGGGGTTCGAACCCGGGATATACGCGTGATATGAAAAAAATACGTTAATGCGCGCTAACCGATTGCGCCAAGCAGCCAAAGATAACTAATTGAGGTAAAACGACAAACTTAATGAAAAAGAAGTAGAACGTTTATAAAACTAATTGATATCTCTCATCTGTGTTCTATTAACAACAGAAATCAAACTTTATCCATATTTAAGCAAACAAAATACAAAACAAAGGCAATTCAAAATCCCACTTTTTTAAGGGGGGGGGGGGTACGGAAAAACACGCCGCTGCGAGGCGTTCAGAAATACATTTGTTATTGAAACAATGCGCCAAGTTTATGCACGATATATCATGTCCGACTGCCTTGGAATATTTCAACTTTTATATATTTTCCTAAAATGATGTAATACAAATATTTGTGTGGAAATGCACGAATATTATGATCATATTTAAGCTTTTTAAGAACTATAATGACGTTGCACTTCCGGTCCGTTGGAAGTGATTTGCCTCCATGTGATTTGAAACATCATCAGAGGGTGTCTGACTTGATTTAAATTAATTTGTCTCGTGTGATTTTCTATTTTTAAAAGCAAGTTTCTTGGGGGGGGGGGGTGAATAACTTTAACTCAAGAGACAATTTTGTTAGTGTATATTTTCTGTGATTCTTCAAAATTTATTAATCATCACAGCAACATACGGTACGGAGGGAATTTAACTTCAATAGGACTATATCAACAAGGGAACAAAGGCATATATAAATAAAAATGACTATTGGACCCCTATCTACGTGTGGGTCGCTCATTAGAGATAAATAACACTTGGCTTTTTCCAAAATGATTTTCTAATGGAACGGACTAGTATTGGCTCCAACATTGATTGGGGGGAGGAAGGGGTTGCAAGCAATATGAAACATTAATTTTTGCCACTCATGTTACTTGTAATGTTTAAACAAAGAGCACGTGTCTATGGTGTCAACTATACATGTACCCTGCTCATTGTTCATGTATATGCTTTTTTCTTAACTCGTGTGCTATGACTGAGCCCGAAAAGGACATCATCTCCAATTACACAGTTAAGAGACCTCGATGCCTCCATTCAACAAGAAAGTTAACCTGACGGTGTAGGGTATGATGCGTTTACATCCAATACGTTCAGAGGTCAAGTTATGAGTGCACACTCATTATAAGGTCAACCAACTATGTCTTTATAATTCGAACAGCGTGTGACATATTAGCCCCCGGGCCAAGGCCAAATCGTCTTTTATAATTGAAGAGATCAGATATGCATAATTTCAGTCTGCAAGACAAGAGGTCAAATTTGTCTATGTTAAAAATAGAATCATGGAGGTATATAAATAATATGCTTGGCATGTTTGTTCCACTTTGTTGTTTGTGTATTAATTTTCATCGTCATCATCATCATTTATCATCATCACCGTCGTCGTCGTCGTCGTCGTCGTCGTCGTCATCATCATCATCATCATCATCCACATTAATACCTGACTACTACTAGCCACACCAAAACAGCACACCGAAAATAAAATCAAAACAATTAAATTTTGCTGCAAGTTCAAAGAAAATTAATATACAAATATTAACATTCGTGTTTTATTTAAACGTATCAAATTGTAATTTAAACACAACCATGACAACTGCTACATTAAGCTCAATTGAGCTATTTTGAAAATAAATGTTGTTGCGGATTCTCTACCACACGATTCTAGCTGGATTGGCGCCAATGTCCATAGCAATTGAGGGTTATAATTTTCCCCAAGACGCTCCCGGATCCCCCGGCATTGCCACTGAATTTAGAGCATGTTATGGTTATAAAAAAAAATTGCTTGTGTCCCTTTTCGACCTGCCAAAATTGTTAGCACCCACCCTGTTTTATAAAAAAAAATGTCCCCGACGCAAATTTGACCCTCCACCACGCCACAGGCCCTGTAGATGATGTTGAAGGCTATGTTGGCAACCTGCTCTATAACCTGGTACAAAATGGGGCGGCAATTTGCCATTCTGCTGGATTATAATGGCACTTCTATTCGAAACTTATTTCTATAGATAACCTGAACTGAACCACAGATGACGGAGCTGATTATCCCCGTGATACTTTCGATCACTGCGCATGGTATCTGCTAGTAGTCTTCCAAGGTGCTTTTAAGAGCTATCACATTGGTGATACCGTCCATCACTAAAATATCAATCTTAGATGTGCAAGAATTCTTAGGCGTGTAAAATCTTAGGCGTCTAAGATTTCATTGGTCAATAATTGAATACGCCTTAGATGATTGGTTGTTTGGGATTTCTGGTCCTGAGATTCGTTGATTTAAATCTACCGCGAAATTCTTAGACGCCTAAGATTGCATCTTAGACGTCTAAGATTGCACCTTAGACGTCTAAGGTTAGGCGTATTCTTAGGCGTATTTTTAGGCGTATTTTGAAGGTATCCGCCATCTATATCGTCCAATGAAATCTCGCCATAGCATTTCTTATACGCGTAAGAATTACCTATTAGGGATGGACGGTATTCTGATTTGACTGGTACGACGAGTGTCGAATAATCTCAGCCTCGATATCGATGATCTGCACCGCGGTAGTTTTCGCAAACGTTATTATTTTACCATCACCTCTTGAAATTTAATTGATATGAGTATTAATTGACTCCAGATAACTGAAAAAAGTAGCCAAAAAGTGAGATAAATTGGAATGTGACCATGACGGACCAACGTTCGGAACAATGCCTGAGAGAGATTCGTCATAAAATACAGGACAATGTAGCACTCATACAAAATAATAAAGAAAATGCTTCATTTACGATTTTGGTGACGAACTCTCCTTATCCTTGGTACGCCGCCAATAATATCACGTATCGTCCATCACTAAGATCCAAATCTTACACGTATAAGAAGTCGTGGGTGTTACAAATGACCAAACGTCTTTACATATTATTGGTTTAATTTTTTTACGCGTGAGATGATTGGTTGTTTGTGATTTCTTACTCTGTGATTCGTCAATTTAAAGATCCAACTTCATTCTTACACGTATAAGATGCAATCTTACGTGTATAAGATGCAACCTTACACGTGTAACCTTACACGTTTATCTTACACGTTTTTTGGACCACTTGGCCATTAATAAGCCCCCGGGCATAAGCCTATGGGATTTGTCTTCTGTGGGGGAATTTCGAAATTGCGTGAATAAAAATTGATACTCACACGTACAGCATACTCATATGGCAAGAATCAAGAGAATCAACTTAACTAACTGCGTTTGGAATAGAGATGAATAATATTTTGGAGTATAAAATTCTAAGAAACAAAATAATGTTAGGAGAGCCGTCTCGAGAATCGGAACTCTGTCGCAAATCGATTCTTGCAACTTCTATAATTATTCTGACTGTGCATGCCCTGTGCCACTGTTGAAACTACCAAGAGTTCAGCTTATTGCATTAGGTCTACATCCATGTATAAAATCATGTTATTTTGGTTTATTTTATGGTATAATATACAATTCGTGAAGGGAAGATTGTTAGCGGGGTCATTTTACCTGGAATTTATCATAAGTGCAGATTCACTTATACCCGCTATTATTCATGGATTCATTATCTTATTTTGCCATACAACACATATAGTATAGGGCATAAGTATTTTAGAGTACAATCAAAATAGCGTTGTAACATAAATTATGCCCTAAAACATAGGTCTTGCACATATTAAAATATCGCAGTGATGTGACAAGTTATGTCAGAGGGAATAACGTGAGCCATCACGAAGTAGAGAGTTATTGGAATAAAATGTGCATGTAGTTAACGGAGCAAATGTCTGACCTTTGTGTGTCGACCATTACATTTGCTCTAGCATTGACATGTTTACACCGATTTTGACCTAACTTGGTCACAACCATCACTGACCATACCCCTCCATGTGACATGAAACTTGTGGGGTCAAAGATCACGTAGGGGTCACAGAGGTAAAAAACGTGATTTCAACTCAAAATGCTACTTCTACCACAAATTTCGCAGGACAGTAACGGCACTTGCACACGTGCAAATCATACACAGATTTGAGGTCAAAGGGGTCACTTCCGGTATAAAACTAAATTCCTTCAAAAGTTTTTATTAGCTAAGAAAAACATGGGAGAGTGACGGTATGTGCATACATAAATAATGTTAACCTAATGTATATGTGATATTTTTTATTTGGGGTCAAAGGTCATTAAGGGGTCACTTCCGGTATAAAACGAAATACCTTCAAAATGCTACTTCTCCCATAAATTACATAGGACGGTGACGCAACTTGCACACATGCATTGCTATTATAATTAAAGACAGAGATAAAAACATATTATCGCGTCTGACGTCCTCTGTCAATCAAATTCGAGCACGGTTTGTTTAAAATTGTTGTGATGATGACTTGCTGAACGCGGATTTATGACCGGTCGCCTTATTGTTAATTTTGCACCTTTCGACATGCAAACCATTTCAAAAGTTAGGTCTTTATAGTAGGAAACTTTCTTTGGTGAAGGCACCATGTCCACAATGCCTAGAAAAGCTGCTTTTTGCCTTGTAAAAGTACGTAATTGTTCGCCATTTGCTGCTATTCCTTTTCTCCGATCAGCACCCGATAGATCGGTCTTCCTTTTACGCGCTGATTAACCTGTGTAAACCAATCAAGGATCGTAATTGACAGTGACATCAGACGCGATCAATTGTTTTCATCTCTGTCTTTAATTATACCCAGTGTCTATGAATCATACACAGATTTGAGGTCAAAAGTCATTAAGGGGTCACTTCCGGTATAAAAAGAAATAGCTTCAAAATGCTACTTCTCCCACAAATTCCGTAGGACAGTGATACAACTTGCGCACATGTATTCCAGGCAAACATAAAACGTTTTCGACTTCATTCGCAAAAGGTTATAAAAGGTTGTCAGAAAACGTTTAAATGTCGGGTTGTATAAAGGGTACATTAATGGTATAAAATGTTTTCATAACATTAAATAACATTTGTTTGTAATTTATTGCACAGCAAACACAAATGTTTTACAGAAAACATTTAAATGTCGGGTTATATAAAGGGTATAAAAACGTTTTAATAACATTCCAAAAACATTTTTGAAAACTTGGTACAAATCATTCTAAACAGAATTTTACTTTGGGGTTGAAAAAATATTTTGCAAAAAATGTTTGCCTCAAATATTTACAATAACGTTTTTAAAATGTTTTCACGACCTTTATATAACCCGACATTTAAATGTGTTTGTGGTCTTAGACCACAGCTAAGTCTAGTTTGACTTCAATCTGCCGCCACATTTAATTTTGTTTTTATTCATTTTTCATCACATACTCTTAGAAAGATGGTCGTTAAGAATTTGCAACACAAGTTTGAAACAAACATTTTAATTTTCAGTTTTCAGATATGAAAGTTTGAAATTGGTTAAAGTTGTTTTGGGACCACCATGTAGAATTTGAAAGTGGTGGACTGTTTCTATGGACTAAAATTAACGAACAGGCTAAGTCAAAAAGAAGAAATCTGCCAAAAATGAAAATATCGTTGGAAAGAGCAATTTATACGTCTAAATAAAGAAATGATTATTGAAATTGTTCACAGCAACCAAAAGTTATACTCACTTGAATACAACCACCCATTTTGTGCCTGCACACGGTTTCACTTCCCAATTACCTGTTGTATTGATTGGTAAGTCACGATATTCAAATGTTGGTGTAGTTTCGATCACTAATTCCCCTATGTTAAAGGGTTTTTTTCAATACGGATTTAACCTCATTGCACTACATTATAACGAAACGGGCCAAATAACACCATGACACAACTGTTTACCGCACGGGAACGCACGTTTCTCTCGACGAAATATCATGAAACTTGAGTCCCACTGATGTTCGGCGTCTTTTTCGTCTCCTATTTCCTAAAGCTAACCGGATTCCATGTAAGGGAGCAGTATATAAGAATGTGAACAAGCCCAATGTGCATGAGACATACTGCTGGAAGCTTAAGGCAGACCACGAACTACTAGAGCACAAGTAAACATTGCTAGAGTTAGACATGCGTTACAGCAAGACCCAAAATCATGACACAATCCTTAACCCAACATTCCTCAATCAAGCTTCTGCCAGATCGTTCGTAAAGATTTGAATTAGTATCCCTACAAATTACAGTTCCGTCATGGACTTTATCCTGTTTGTTGTATATTAATTAAAGCAAGTTGTGATTTCAACAATAAATCCTGTTAGCACTTCGATTCGTCGAAATTGAAATGGATGAAAATCAATCAGCCGTGTGCAGCTACAAAAAGGTGGTTGTATTCAAATAAGTGTAACTGTGGTTTGCTGTGAGCAATTGCAACACTTTTATTTAGACGTGTAGAGTTTGCTCTTTCCAATGATATTTTCATTTATAGCAGATTCTTTACAGACTTCTAGTTACAGCCTCTCAAATATGAGTTGACTACTTTTTGACTCAACCAGTATTGGATATAGAATTAAAGCTGTTGAAGCCACAATGTGTGATTTGCTCCACAGCGACACCCTCAATTGCTTTAATTACAGTGAAATTTAAGTTGTTATATTAAATTCGGAGATATTTTACCGATCTAGTGATGGCTAAACACATCGCGTACATGTGTATCATTGGATCGCTGAATCAGTCAAATGTAAATTGTGTCCTAATCACTGTTCGTCCTGCCTCATCATGTATAAACTTTATGCTTGTCGCTACCGTATTCATTTTACGTCTTGTTTGTAAATCCCAGTTGCGGGACGCTCCGCCAATAATCATGATAATAATACGATCGGCGAGCTAAAATACGCATTGTAGACACTTGAATGAAATGGAAATATACTCTTCGTTTTACCTCATTTGTTTGGCTCGAAATAAAGGGAGATATGATCAGTAGCTACCAATGAAAACTAGTATTTAAATGGGAATCTATTTTTATGCAAATCACACAGTATGGATTTAATGTAATAGCTATCCAATTTCAGGGTTAATCAGATACTCAATTAAACATATTTACCTATGTATACATCTCAGCATTACCAGAAAAGAAGAATGCTTTGCCATTACTTTGCCAATTTCTTCGTATGAGTCTCAACGAAACCCAGAATCTTTGATGAGTGCGCTCAGCATGTTTTTCGGCCTGCGGACAACAGAAGGAGGCGAATATGCGCTCAAATGCACTAAATGCAAAGCAAAGGTATGTTGAAATTTTATTTATCCATGCAGTTACGTACTCAAAGCTGGGAAAAGGATAGGCCTACCTCCACACGTTTGTCATTTCCGGTTAACATCTAACGAATCTTCAAAAATTCATATCTGCTTTGTGTAACATAGTACGCTAACGCTACTTACACAGAAATGATCATTATGATATCCTAAACGTATTAAAACCCCAAAGGTCAAAGTTTATCACGGGTCAAAGGTTAAAGTTTAATATTGGTCCAATCGAGCTCAAATTCAACAGCGATGATCCTTAAGTTATGACATTCTTAACATGTGTCTTTTATCGTACATGTTATTCTTCCTTTAGAAGACGGCCTTTGGCGTCTTGTCCTTACACAGCCGTGACGTCAGTCACGCTGTGTTTTTTTTTTCTTACAGGTTCTTCTTTCATTCTTTCTTTCTTTCTTTCTTTCTTCCTTCCTTTCTTTCTTTCTTTCTTTCTTTCTTTCTGTCTTTCTGTCTTTCGTTCTTTCGTTCTTTCGTTCTTTCGTTCTTTCGTTCTTTCGTTCTTTCGTCTTCTTCTTCTTCTTCTTCTTTTTCTTCTTCTTCTTCTTCTTCTTCTTTTAGGGCCAAAGGTCATTAAGGGGTCACTTCCAGTATAAATCGAAATATCTTCAAAATATTTTATTAGCTAATTATGTGATGCTTGTTATGTCATGATCATGTGACTCGACTTTGGTCGGTGCATATGGGGTGTTCACAGATGAGGGGTCAAAGGTCATTAAGGGGTCATTTCCGGTCAAAGTCTACAAAGTCTAAAAATAAGCCCCTCGCCTCCACCTTTTGGTATAATCCAAAAACGACTTAATCAATTCTCTTGTTTTAAAGTTAGAAACATAGACTGATTAGTCATGCATCGAATGAACGGGACTTTGTTGTTATCTTTTATCATCTTAACAGAGATATTCCGCCACTAATGAAATTTTTCGTAGAAATTTTTTAACACCGGCTTTTTATGCATCACTTTTGTTTCCAGACCTCTTTCACTTAAAGCATATTAATCAAAAAGGAGTGTTTCTATATTTGTTTGTTGTTTTTATCAACATAACTTTTAGTTAAAATGTTCATTAATGTATACACATTTCAAACACGTTTTTTGGTTTTATTGAGAAATCATACAGCCGTTTATGAAATGTTATTCATTTACAAAAGTTGTACTTTTCTAAATTGACTCTTTGTATGTATTAACAGTTTCCAAAAATTGGGGTCTCAACTTTTAAAGAAGTTCTGGCTTTTTAAAAGTACCAAGTTTTTGAAAAAAATGTGTATTTTTTAAGGGGAATTTATGGCAAAAAAGACAAATTTCGCTTAAAAGGATTGTGTTAAACCGTAATGAAATAATTATTGAATATATTTCTATTGATGAAAAGATTGAGTGACTTCTTAAAATTTGAGTCTCAGTTTTAAATGGTACAAACAAGCTATATTATACATACAGGCCTTTTAAGCATGTTATGCAGATTAGGCAGATCGCAGTGCTATTCAAATACAGATAGAGCGCATCGCTTGGAAGACAGGTTGCTTTTAGCATCAGACAGCTAGCTACCCGGTACAAAAAACAGAGTTCACCAACTCTACGAGAACACCAATCAGGGGCTGTGCAATAATGATAAGCCCTGTAGGAAGATTAAATATGGGGAGGGGGGTGTCCAAGAATTTTTGGCAATCCCCAAAGGGGGGAGCAATTTGTGGCATGTCAAAGGGGTGAGGGGTCTAGTACATGAACATATACCATGGTTCCTAGCCGTCGCAGAGGAGCTCATAGGGTAGTGTCAATATACCGGTAAACGACATATCTGATTTGCCCATCAGGTTTTTGTAAGTTTGCCACTGCTTTTAGCATCAGACAGCTAGATACCCGGTACAAACAACAGAGTTCACCAACACTACGAGAATACGTTTTAATACGCCCCACTATTTTTAGTGGTTGTGCACTCTCGACTACTTTTGGAGTAGAGACTGTTCTGGTTGGCTTGGTTTGTCATTTTTTCGACACCACAGAATGTATATACTTGTATAAACATTCCTGTAAATTTGAAATCATGACAAATTATCAGTCTGATGATCGGTTTATCCAATGATCGTAAGTGAGGGTATTCCGTGAAACTTTAAGTAACGGTTGCCTTGCCAGAGGTCTATACTTTGAATTTGTATTTATTTATTTATTTATTTATTTATTTATTTATTTATTTATTTATTTATTTATTTATTTATTTATTTATTTATTTATCTTTCGATTGATTATTCAATGATTGAGTGAGCAGATTTATCGATTGCTACTTTAGTTGTGGGACTTCTATTTGATTTTGAATGACATCGTACAATAGTATTGATTTTACCCCTTAAGCATTATCAAGAATTAATATCACAGGTTTTAGTGCAGATATGAAGTTGGCTTAGTGATACTATCCGTTGATTCAGAACCGGAAGGTGCCGGGTTCAATTCCCACCTATGCCTATTTTTTTAAAGACTTGGAAAATTACTGCAGTAGGTTTATTTGGCGCGCGATCTCAGTTATTCATTTTCTGATGGCTGTGCCTCTTACAGACACACTCCCTCTGGAATCCAAACCACGGCTCGCTCATTACACCTCCCTTAACAATTAACAGACATAATTGAATATTGGCCAAAAATGGTACAAAACGTTTTAATAAGCATTCGCAAACATTTCCATTACCTTTATATAAACCTACACTTATATGTTATGAAAATGTATTGACAAAGCCAATAGACGTTCTTTGAAAAAAATTATTTCGTCATACAAAGTAGTCTTATTTGAACACGTCTTATAACTAAATGCGAATAAAATTATAATTTGTAAAATGAGAAATTAATGAATGACAAATATGTAGTATGACAAATATTTTAGTGAACGACAAATTGCAGTCTTGGACAAAAGTTTGGATTAGACTTTGAAAATGTTTTTTTAAAACGATAATATGTCAATAATAAATATTAACAATTTAAATAAAGTTTAGCTCAATAGACGCATACTTTAAGTCAACTAAATTTTTGCCCTCAATTTATACCATATTTTTCAACCTGGAAAGGGGGCAAACTTATGAAATTGACAAAAATCACGTTTTTTTTTACATAAGATCCTGGGTCAAGGTCATGTCACCATTGAAGTTGAATAAGTGCATACAAAACGGTACAGTCTTTTGATTGATGAAAGGGTCACTGCATATGAATAAAGTGTGTCACACATGAGTTATTCCTCTAGAAACAAAATACCTATCAAAAATGCACTGTCCCTTCCAAAAACATTTTGCCTGTTTATCAAAATATGGACTTTAAACACTACTTCCAAATGTCAAGCTTGTTTGTAACATGACCTTGAACCCAAAATACCCAAGTCAAAGTTGGCACCAAAAATCGCATTTTGGGAAATTGCCATCTTGCCTCCTCCAAGGTTATGCACATATCAAATGCAACCCGGCCCCTGGGGACCCGGGGATGGTACGTGTAACCATAATGGGCCGCAATGCGATAACACATAGTACATACATGTAATTATAGGCCTATGAGGCTAGATATAACACGAGTTTATTTCCATTATTATTTCCTCTTACTTAATAAAATAAAAAGAAATCGATAGAATAAAAATTCTACAACAGTTTACCTGGGGTTCGAACCCACAATCTATGTACCCATAGTCTAATGCCTACACGACTGTGCTATGATTCCTTGTGCCAGAAAGGTGCTTGTTTATGATACTTAATGATTACGGAATAAAGTGCATACACACAATATACTATTACTAGTATATTAGTACTAATAAATACGAATATAATCTTAACCCTAACCCTAATCCCTAACCCTAACCCTAACCCTAATCCCTAACCCTAACCCTAACCCTAACCCTAACCCTTAAACTTACCCTAACCCTAACCCTAACCCTAAACCCTAACCCTAACCATAACCCTAACCCTAACCCTAACCATAACCATAACCATAACCATAACCATAACCCTAACCCCTAACACTTACCCTAACCCTAACCCTAAAACCCTAACCCTAACCCTAACCCTTACCCTAACCATAACCCTAACCATAACCCTAACCCCTAACACTTACCCTAACCCTAACCCTAACCCTAACCCTAACCATAACCCTAACCATAACCCTAACCATAACCCTAACCCTAACCCTTAAACTTACCCTAACCCTAACCCTAACCCTAAACCCTAACCATAACCCTAACCCTAACCCTAACCCTAACCATAACCCCCTAACAATTACCCTAACCCTAAAACCCTAACCCTAATACCCTGACAATAATGAACCTTGCCTCGGACTATGCTGTTAGTGATATATTGCGGCTCATTATGGTTGCAAAAAGAAATTAAGCGGTAGGGTGGTGGTAAGTGGCTGCCCCCAGACTTGATGCAATTTTTGGCGCAAAATATGCAAATTAGATAGCTAATTTGCATACTTAACTTAAAAATTGTTTTTTGAGTTTGTTTGTTTGCCATTTCGAAGAACTGGTGAGGCGTATAGGGATGTAACTTGATGAGGTTGTGGTAAGCGGCAGTCGTAAGATCCGATGCGATATGCTAATTAGTCACCAAATTTGCCTATTTTTTATTTATCGAAATACTTTTGGCCATTTTTCGGAACTTGTGAGGTATATAGAAATGTAACTTGGTGAGGTGATGGTTAAGAGCAGTCTCAAGATCAGATGCTATTTTTGTTACAAAATATGCAAATACGCCACCCCATTTCCTTATTTTCTATTTTTAAAAACGCTTTTTGCCATTTTTCGGAACTGTTAGGGGGTATATAGATGTAATTGGTAGGGTGGTGGTAAAAGGGCATCTTAAGATCCCACGTGATTTTTGTCGCAAAATATTCAAATTAGCCACCTCATTCGCATAATTTATTTATTTATTTTAAAATAGGTTTTTTTGCCATTTTTTTGGAACTGGTGAGGAGTAAAGAGATTTAACCTGGTGGGATGGTGGTTCTGCCCCTAACCACTATCTTAATACGGCATAACCACCTAACCACCATCTTAAAAGATCCCATGTAATTTTTATCGGAAAATATTCCAATTAACCACCTAATTTGCATATTGTTTGATTTTTCAAAACGATTTTTGCTATTTTTCGGAGCTGGTGAGGTGTATTGGGGTGTATCTTGGTAGGGTGGTGGTAAGTGGCTGCCCCCAGACTTGATGCAATAATTATTTATGGCGCAAAATATGCAAATTATTTCAAAAAGATAACAGTAGTGCACTGGTAGGGAAGCTCACTTACAAGTATTGCACCAAAACATTTAATTAATTTGATATAATTGCACATTGATTATGGGTGAATGAAATTTATTGAGCATATGTGTACATCCATATCAAAAGGATGCACTTGTCGGCTGCTACATGTGTCTCATTTCACATAATATCTGGGAATAAATACCAGATTCAATTCAAGTGGGGGTCACTTTATATCACCCCCAAGTCACATGACTTATTAATACAGAGGACATTCTATAACCATGTCATTTGGGGATAATTTGAAGTGACCTCCACTTGAGATGAGTCTGATATTTATTCCTAGTTATTATGTGAAATGAGGCACATGTAGCAGCCGACAAGTGCATCGTTTTGATATGGATGTACACATATACAAACATGCTAAAAGGCACTTTAATAAAAGTTAAAAAGTACACTGATGAAAATCATGCAAGCAGCTAGCACAAAAATGGTGTGATTTAAGAATTATAGGAGGGTAGCTCATTTATAAGACTGGTAAGCTAGGGCTGTGGCCTGTTCTTGAATCGGTCAGGTTCTAACCGGTAGGCCTATGGCTTGAATTGTGCTCGTTTCCGGAGTTGCATAATGCACATATCAAATGCATCCCCGGCCCCTGGGGACCCGGGGATGGCCGGGTCGTGGGCCGTGGATTTTGGGTTTAAAAGTTCAAGTCCCGGGTAAACACCTGGCCAGTCCGGACCCACCTGGGCAAAACTCTCAGCCACTCCCCGACCCCCCGGGGCGAATATCCGATGCAAACTGATGCAAACCCCGGGTATTCCTCGGCCCAAGTTCCCGGCCCTGAGCATCGGATATAGGTCTGAATCTACATATGGTTTTAATATCGCGGGCTCAAAATTCGGTATTCAGGTATGTCTTCACTAAATGGACTGCCGAGCTCTGGACATGCTTAAGGGATTCAAACGCTTCAAATATAGGCCAACATGTGTGTTCCATTGCAAATACGTCAGTTACGCACCTTGTTGCGGAACATCTAAAAACGATAACGAAATTAGGCTACCTAGATTCTCGTCACTAGTGCAGAGCAGCGTCAGATATAGGCCTACTGTTTCCACTTTCGGACTAATTATGTCTAATGACCCTTTTTCGGACGAGCACACCGTCGAAGGAATTTTACGTTACATGTCGGACCCCAGTCACCCGACTTTCCCACTTAGTAATTTCGTGTATTTTTCATGCTTTACAGTGGCAGGTGAACGGGACAAGAGGCGGATCCCTGTGTGCCATCAAGTGCTATATTTAATATGCATGCTTGTTTTAAGAGGAACTATCTGTTATTTTTGAGAATATAATTGCCACGGTCAAAAATAGATTTTCTTTATACTTTCATATTTGATGGACCTTGACCTCAAACTAACACACATGGGATAAATTTCGGGAAAATATCCCCGTTGCCATGGTAACAGGCAAATTTCAATTTTCAGGCATATTTTCAACATTTGTGCATTTTTCAGCAGTCAAATTGTCAAGTTTTGAAGCCAGTGTTACTAATATACACAATATAAATATGATTTTTTCTTTATAAGGTATGAATAGGTCAAACCTTAGATGCCGCATTGAAAGTATAAAAATAATCACCAGATGTCAGGGTGGGTTATACCATTTATTTGAAATAGGGGTGTTTTTCAATTTTTTCAAAGTATGAAAATATACCAACTTTTTATAGCTCATAAACCATATGGTAGTGTTCCGATTTAGACATCGACCACAGCATGTTGAGATGATACATTGGTCTTATGAAAAAGTTACATTTGAGCTTGGGGAAAACACATCTGTATATACAGTGTTGCTAGACATTTTCCTATTTTTCGAAATTCAACACAAATCTCACCTTAAGTTAAATGATGTGAAAATGAAACATCATCCTTTCAAGGAACATTTATTAGAAAGAGAGTTTTTATTCATATCAAATTTGATCAGTAACGTTTTATAATGGTCAGTGTTGTTCTAAACCACATGGGTGTTGCCATAATTGGGGTTTAATTGTGATTTGTGGATATTTTCAACTTTTTACAAGTCATAAAAAATACCAAAATGCATTTCTATAATAAAGAAAGAAACATCGACCTCGTCATGTTGAGATGATACATTGGCCTTATGAAAAAGTTATTTTGATCGGGGGGGGTAAAACATCAGTTTATACAGTGTTGCCAGATATTTTCCAATTTTTTCTCGCCCTAAGTTAAAAGATATAAAAATGAAACTTCACCTTCATACGGAACATATCTTTTTAGAAAGAAAGTTAATTTCATATTCAATTTGATCATCTGGGATGGTCAGTGTTATTTCTAAGCCATATGGGTGTTGCCATAGCTGGCGTTTAATATGACAATTTAGATATTTCCAGCTTTTTACAAGTCTTAAAAATAGTACACATCCTTAAAATTATTGTGGAATGAACGCAATATTAAGGTTAAAAATTACCCTAAGAACACTTAGTATGTGAATTTAATTTTTAAATTTGAGTTCGGAAAATATTTCCTTCTATACAGTATTGCCAGTTATTATCACATATATTCAAAATTCAACGTATGTCTCACTTTAGGATTTATATTGTTTAAATCGCTGCCATGAATAAACCACATGGATGATGCCACTATAAATGGAGTTAATAGTGAAATGTGGATACATTTTCAATTTTAAAATGACACCTTATTAAAGTTACAGCTATAGTATTCCAATTTTTCACAAAAACACCCAAAAAGCACACAAATTTGTCCTAATTTGGTGCTTTTATGGGCACTTTGCCTTTAATGCACCCAATTTGGTGTATTGTCTCCACTGCAAACCCACCAATCGACATACCAAAATTGCTAAGGTACCCCCAAAACCGTGGCACATCCCCGTATACTTTTAACCAGGGAGAACCCCCTCCGGGGTCATGTCATAGGTATACTGTGCCCAGTAGTCCTCTTTTTCTACTTGAAACGGATATTTTCTCAGACAACTTTTATCAACATTTGGTGATTTTTTATTTTGCTTTAACCCTGCAAGTATCTGCAAAAGTGTTCATATAAATCTCCTTCAGTCTTGAAAGCTTAATTTTAGTTGCTTCCTTTTTACAAGCTCATACAAATTCATGTCATCAATGAGCAGGGAATGCTTGAATGACAGAGAATTAGCAGCAATATCATGCAACATTTCAATGGTCATTTCTTCTTCATACTTTCGACTCTCCTGCGAGCTCCTCTCGGGAAAGGTAACTGGACATTAATTTGTCTGGCTGTGAAAAGGTTCTGTGCGTTATTGTCTTTGACTATTCTCATATCTTTCGAGACATTTGCTGGATCTATATAGTTTTTTGCCCATTTCTTCCCCATATCTTTTTTGCAAGCATAGTTGGGATGTGTGCTTTAATAATATGGGGTAGGCGTAATTTAAACATGATCTTACTTTTATATGCATCTTTTTGCAATGTAACAATCTTATGTTATTTTAATTTATTTTAGCCTAGCTAGTATGTGTATATTGGTAAAAACATTATGGCTTTTATGTATATTTTAAAGTATACATGTTTGATGTTTTCTGTGTTGTATTTTAAGGGGTTGGTCACCCACCTTTGCACAGTATTTTTGTCGGACCTGAGAGCACATCAGACATACCAAATTGCATTTTGAATACGAGGAATGTCCTTCTGATATAAAATAATTTTGATTTTTTTTAATTCGCGATACAATAAAATTTTAGGGTAAATTATGCATATTGAATTTTTTTATTTTTTGACATATTACAGTTAATTTAATAAATCTAATGATGTGTACTTAAAGTGTATGTAGCTGGGATGAAAAGCCGACCACTAATCAATTAATTAATGTTAATTGAAAAATTTGACCTTTCATAGTGAAGATATAGATTTTTCCCCAAAAGACCTTAGGTGTTTTGGTGAAAAAATCTATATCTTCAATACGAAAGGTCAAATTTTCATATGGACGGCTTTTCATTCCAGCTACATACACTTTAAGTACATATCACTAGATTTATACAATTTACTTTTGTGATCTGTTAAATTTCAAAAATATCAATTTTTAATCATTTGCCATAAAATTTGTATTATATCGCAAATTTCAATATATGTCTGATGTGCTCTCAGGTCCACAAAAATATGTGAAAACGTCGCTATTTGAACCCTTATGACTTATAAAAAATATCGACATCTCACTATTAAACCCTAATTATGGCAACACCCATGTGGTTTGGAACAACACTGACCATTTATACAACTGATCAAATTTAATATGAAAGTAAATTTCATTTTAATAAACTTTCCTTGTGAAGGTGAAGTTTCATTTTCGCATCATTTAACTTAAGGTGAGACTTGTGTTAAATTTCGAAAAATAGGAAAATATCTGGCAACACTGTATAAACATATGTTTTCCCCAAGCTTAAGTGTAAATTTTTCATAAGACCAAATATGTATCATTTCAACATGGTGAAGTTGATGTTTCACTTCCACATATTTTTTTAAGGAAAGCATACCATGGTATTTTGGTATTTTTAAAACTTGTAAAAAGTTCAAAATAACCACATCTCGCTATTTAACCCTAATTATGGCAACACCCATGTGGTTTGGAACAACACTGACCATTTATACAACTGATCAAATTTAATATGAAAGTAAATTTCTTTCTAATAAACTTTCATTTTCAACCTAAGGTGAAACTAGTGCTGAATTTTGAATAAATAGGAAAATATCTGGCAACACTGTATAAACAGTTTATACAGGTTATAAATGTTTTTCCCCAAGCTCAAATGTAAATTTTTCATAAGACCGATGTAACATCTCAACATGATGAGGTCGATGTTTCATTTTCACATCTTTATTTTAGGAATGCATGCCATTGTATTTTGGCATTTTTAAGACTGAAAAATAGCTGAAAAAGCTGAAAAAGTTCAACATACGTTGAATTTTGAATTATGTGATAATATCTGGCAATACTGTATAGAAGGAAATATTTTCCGAACTCAAATTTAAAATATAAATTCACATACTAAGTGTTCTTAGGTTAATTTTTAACCTTAATATTGCGTTCATTCCACAATAATTTTAAAGGTGTGTACTATTTTTAAGACTTGTAAAAAGCTGGAAATATCTAAATATTGTCATATTAAACGCCAGCTATGGCAACACCCATATGGCTTAGAATAACACTGACCATCCCAGATGATCAAATTGAATATAAAATTAACTTTCTTTCTAAAAAGATATGTTCCATATGAAGGTGAAGTTTCATTTTCATATCTTTTAACTTACGGCGAGACTTGTGTTGAATTTTGAAAAAATAGGAAAATATCTGGCAACACTGTATAAACTGATGTTTTACCCCCCCGATCAAAATAACTTTTTCATAAGGCCAATGTATCATCTCAACATGACGAGGTCGATGTTTCTTTCTTTATTATAGAAATGCATTTTGGTATTTTTATAACTTTTAAAAAGTTGAAAATATCCACAAATCACAATAAAACCCCAATTATGGCAACACCCATGTGGTTTAGAACAACACTGACCATTATAACTGATCAAATTTGATATGAATAAAAACTCTCTTTCTAATAAATGTTCCTTGAAAGGATGATGTTTCATTTTCACATCATTTAACTTAAGGTGAGATTTGTGTTGAATTTCGAAAAATAGGAAAATGTCTGGCAACACTTTATATACAGATGTGTTTTCCCCAAGCTCAAATGTAACTTTTTCATAAGACCAATGTATCATCTCAACATGCTGTGGTCGATGTTGAAATCGGAGCACTACCATATGGTTTATGAGCTATACAAAGTTGGTATATTTTCATACTTTGAAAAAATTGAAAAACACCCCTATTTCAAATAAATGGTATAACCCACCCTGACATTTGGTGATTATTTTTATACTTTCAATGCGGCATCTAAGGTTTGACCTATTCATACTTTATAAAGAAAACAGTATATATATATTGTGTATATTAGTAACACTGGCTTCAAAACTTGACAAATTGACTGCTGAAAAATGCAAAAATTGTGAAAATAGGCCTAAAATTAAAATTTGGCTGTTACCATGGCAACGGGGATATTTTCCCCAAATTTATTTCATGTGTGTTTGTTTCAGGTCAAGGTACATCAAATATAAAAGTTTAAAGGAAATCCATTTTTTGACCGTGGCAAACATTTTAAAAAAATTCTCCAAAATAACAGATAATGCCTCTTAAATATTACGAGGCATGAATGGCGGGTCGGAAAATGCCGGGAATAAACCAGGAATATCGTATTGATATAGGGCCTACATGTAGGTCTATATGATTAAAACATCAAAGATATGAAAGAAACAGATCACTGCATTTACATCTGTCCACGATTATACGGGAGTGGCGAATGTTCGATCTTTGCATGAACATTTTAAGCACATAATATTATAGGCCTATATATGATTTTTTTTAAATGTCAATCCAAAATGCAACTTCAATAATTATAATGAGGCTAAATCAAATGACCATCTATCAAATTTTTGGCGCACTATAGTTATTAATATTTTGTAGCAGGCTCTCGTATGCACGTGCATGTCAAGAAGCCAGTGTGGTCTGGTTAAACATGTTAACTTTAGAGCCCCGCTAAATAGCTGATACATGAACTACTATGGCAAAATTTGGAAACAACAGCCAAGATTTTGTTTTTGGAATGGATTTATATGAACAGTAACATGTAACATTAATGTGGAGACTCAGTGGATTATTAATATACATCCACGGCACAGGTACGGCCAAGTGATAGGATTCCCTGACCCATAAATGTGGACATCCTTACTAGCAAACCACGGCCCATTTTACTGGTTGGAAACCCCCGGATAAGTTACGACATAATCCCGGCCCGGCTGGGGTAAAGTCCCGGCCCACTTTCCCGGGGTTTTGGCCGACGTCAAGTCTTATACCAGTCCCGGCCAACACCTGGCTCCCCCCGGGATACATTTTGAGTCAAATCCCGGGTGACTTGACGTCAAGTCCCGGACCATCCCCGGGTCCCCAGGGGCCGGGGTTGCATTTGATATGTGCATAATCATTTGACCTAAACTCAGAACAGGGGAACCACCTTGAGAATCTCTCAGAGCTGTTAGCTGGCTTTGATAGGAAATTCCTTGCCGATATGAATTCTGCGGTCCACAAGAGACTAAAGGTTAAGGACGACTTCCAGTGCATCAACGTTAAGTAGGTTGTATAATCTGATGAGAGGATGCAACGGCATACGCGCTTCTCTATCAAGGCGGCTCACCTGCTGCTGAGTGAGGCCAGTACTCCAGAGTGGTGCAGCGTACTCTAGAAATGGGCGAACATAACCTTTTTTGTCTAGCCTGGCCCCTTTCAGTTTTCTGAGCATGAACAGCTTTCTGTTGGCCTTACTGTATATGTTATTTACTTGACCCTCTCACTTTAAATCCTTATCAATGATAACTCCAGGTAGTTTGACCTCATCAGCAGCCACAAGGTTCTGATTAGAAATAGAGACTTCCACGTTAGGAGCTGGTTTTCTACCAAAATAGACTTGCATGACCTGACATATTGTAGGATTGAGCATCATCTGAATATCAGTGTTGGTGCAACGAGTTAAGGCTTCTTACTAGGTTTCCCCTAGCCCCTGCTTTCACCCATGGTCAGGTCATCAACATATTCCCACACGTGGATATCCGATATCTTGTCATTCTCATGGACACTATTGATGATACTCAGAAAAATCATTGTGGCCAAGATTGTACCTTGTGGAAACCCTCCCAATACAGTGTGTCCTTCAGACTTTTTGTTGCCTACCAGAAATGAAGTCGGCCACCCACTACACAATAAACGGTGACACATCTATGCTCATGAGATTTGGAACAGCAATTTATTTATTTATTTATTTTATTCATATTTATCCAGGGTAGCCCAATTCAGCCGATAGCTGGTCTTACATGGGGCCCTGCAATACATTTACATAACATTAAAAGGCAACAATTTTCAACATGCAATTTATATAAAATATACAACTATTAGATACAACATTAAAATACAGAAATATATACAATTTTCAAAGTACAAGAAATACATCATTAACAAGTACATGCTCATTTTTTTTTTAAGACTTGAACCTTTGCTTGAAAGTCTGCACATTTATAGAACTTCTTACATCATTACTCAGTTTATTCCAAACCTCAACCCCACTGTATGAAAAAGATGATTTAAAGTACCCAGTGTCATAACCATTTGTGCAAGGCGGTAGAGCCAATAAATTGGACGCAGCTTGTCTGGTGTTCACATTATGTTTTTCATGTACATAAGAAAACCTGTTGATAAGGTACTGCGGTGATATATCGTTAAGACATTTAAACATTAACAGTGATTTGAAATACATTGCACGATTTGGAAGTGATTCCCATCCTAATATAGGAAACATTGTATCAGAAGACGTAAGGTAGTTGGCACGCAATATTATTCTAGCACATCGCTTTTGTAAAACACATAATTTACGTACATCTTCATTGAAGCGACCAAACCAAACTACACTGCAATAGTCGAATTGCGGTTGGATAAGAGCCTTATATAAAACATTAAGAGTGCGAACGTCAAGAAATGTTTTTAGACGTCTCAAGAGTCCTATTTTACAAAATAATTTCTGTATGACTGAATTAACATGATCGTGCCAAAGTAATTTAGAATCTATCTTTACACCAAGACATTTGGCACTATGAACTCTTACAAGTTGACAATCATCAATGGAAACTGAAAAAGCAGAGCATTTATCATTGCGTAACTTAGGCTCACTACCAATGAGCATTACATTTGTCTTATCAGTATTAAGAAACAATTTGTTTACATTTAACCATGCCTTAATTGCAGAAAGATCGTCAGTGAGCTTTTTAGAAATAATATCAGTATCAGTACCACTGACAGACAGAGTGGTATCGTCTGCGTACATAGATATTTTCCCATGTGATATTACATTTGGCATATCATTGATAAAAATCAAAAATAATAATGGGCCCAATATACTGCCCTGCGGAACACCAACTTGTATTTCAAGAGAATCAGAGACAATACCCTTAAAAGTAACTCCTTGCTTTCTACAAGATAAATACGATGCAAACCATTTAACTGTATCTTCAGATGCCCCAATATAATAGAGCTTTCTAAGCAAAATATCATGATTTACGGTGTCGAACGCTTTTCTAAGGTCGCTAAAGGCAACACCAGTCAATTCAACGCTGTTGATGCTCGTCAGCCAATCGTCAACCATGTCAACAAGAGCAGTCTCGGTAGAATGACCAGGACGAAAACCTGATTGATGAACATTTAAGATACCATTTCGATTTAAAAAGAGTAAACATGATTATGCATAGCCCTTTCAATGATCTTACTTATTACAGGCAATGATGTGGTCGATGACATCAAAGGCTTTTGAGAAAGCACTGATTGTACCAGATTTCCCAGCCTCCGTGACCAAGTGGTGGTAAACATTTATCAAGTAGTGGGTAGTCGACATACCTTTCTGGTTGCCGGCCATAGTGCCACTCATCAACCTGAGATTGAATAGAATCAACAATTTTTGGCCAAGTTTGATGTCAGTGAAGTCTA
Source organism: Amphiura filiformis (assembly GCF_039555335.1). Taxonomy (NCBI): domain Eukaryota; kingdom Metazoa; phylum Echinodermata; class Ophiuroidea; order Amphilepidida; family Amphiuridae; genus Amphiura; species Amphiura filiformis. Next base: position 22,890,053 of record NC_092629.1, read on the forward strand.
TAAAAAAATTCAAAAATTCATATCTGCTATGTGTGAAATAGCTAGGTATTGGGTAATGTCACTTGCATCTAAGGTCATTTCTGGCACGCGATAAAATGCTTAAAATTTAGCCAAATTGGCTATATCTCATGAAGACAGATAGGGTCCATTATTTCTACAGTGATGCAACATTAGTGATAGTAAAGGTCTATGATAATCTCAACCCCATAGGTCAAAGTTCAAGGTCAAAGGTCAAAATCTACAAACAAGCTCCGATTGTCTGAAATTTACCAGATGCTTGGATTGGGCTCAAACTGGATAATAATAAGCATTGTGACACTCTAAACACGAGAAAATGTATTTAATGACATTTGTGGCACAGGGGTCAAGTTATAGGGGTCAAAGGTCAAATTTTAGAATTGGTCCAATCGAGCTCAAATTCAACCAGAACGATTCTTAGGACATTCAAATCATGTTAAAATATTTATGACCCAAAGGTCAAAGTTTAGTGGTCAAAGGCCAAATTTCAAATTGGTAAAAATTGACCCAGTAACGTTTTTTCCTGTTCGGCGGCTTGTATTCACATTTTATTGACTCTAGTTCTTTCTTTCTTTCTTCTGGCAACCAATTAACTGCATCTAGCCCCGCCAGGGATTGACAGATTTTATCCATACTTGACCCAAATGACCACTAGGCTAATCAAAACCTTCCATTTGACTTTGAACTGGTTGTGACCTTTGACCTAGCTACATTAAAACGGATCATTTACAAACAGCATGCGATGATGACATGGTTAAGTCGTGTGACTCAACTTTAGTCAGTGTCTATAGGGTGTTCACAGTTTTTGGGTCAAAGGTCATTAAGGGGTCATTTGGTATATAACCGAAAACCTTCAAAATGCCTCTTCTGTCACAAATTACATAGCACGATGACCTCACTTGCACATATGCATCGGCTAAATCCGGTGTATATAGGGTGTTCACTGATATGAGGTCAAGGGTCATTAAGGGGTCATTTCCGTATTTCAAGTTTTAAAAACTCTAAACACAAGACAAATACGTTTAATGACATTTGTGCTCCAGGGGTCAAGTTATAGGGGTCAAAGGTTTAAAATTGTCCAAACGAGCTCAAACCCAACAGCAACGATTCTTACAACATTCTAAACATGTTAAAAATATTGATGATCCCAAGGGTCAAAATTTATGGGTTACATCTTACAATGACGTCACTTGCATAATGTATACATTGGTTATACCCAGTATCTATAGGGTGTTCACAGATTTGGGATCAAAGATCATAAAGGTGGCATTTCCGGTATATTAAACCAAATACCTTCAAAATGTCTCTTCCCTTTTTGTCTTAAGTTACATGCAAAAAAAAATGTCCGGCGGCTTGTATTCAGATTTTATTCTAGTTTGGTTCTTTATTCATTGTCAAGGCCACTGTACCAGTATGTATATCATTCGTGGTGACGTCAGCAAGGATTTTGGACCTTGAATGATCTTCAATGATGCTCGTGCATCCTTTAATTCAAATTACAATTTCATTGCTGTTGAGTATCAAGGACTTCATCGGCATTTACAGCAACTGCACATAGTTAAATTTCATTTGGGGTTTCACATCCGTTAGGAGCAAATTCCATGATGAACATGTGTTTACCTTTGGTAGAACTTGTGAATTCAAGGAGGTGCGCTTCCTCTGCAGGGTGATGCAATTTTTGCGGTAATGTTTGTAGGAACACACTTTCAAATGAGACCAAATTCAACATTGTGCGACAAAGTAGCATAACTTGTTCTACGAACTTTTTGACCGCCCTTCGTACTTGTTGGTAGTAGATTCCCACTCCTCAAGCATAACATTCATTTTGAACAGATTTGCTGCTGATGAAGACGCGGATTGCAGTCGAGAAAGACATGTTCTTGTCTCGATTATAATTTGGCAGACGCGATTTGATTGGTACCCCACAAGGCGGGAGTTTTCACGTGTTAGACGTTAAACCGGTTGAGCTGAAGGTTTAGGCGGGTCTGGGCGATTTACGACGAGGAGAAGATTGTCATCGTCGAACAAGTATAGTTCAGATGTTGCCATATTGGATTTTTATAACTATAAAGATAGCGGGCGGTAGCTTTTGAAGGGAAAAGAATAACCTACGATGAAATGCGTGAAGAGGTGACAATGGTCGAATTATCTGTAGATCAAAATGATAATTCATGATGCAATTGTACTACAATTGATACATTCTATGTACATCAATGAATTTAATTTTTACAGAAAAGTAACCTCAGACTTGTGTTGGTAACAAATCATTTTTATCAATTCAAGTCCAAGTCATTTTGTCTAAGTCACAAATCGTTTTTCAAAAGTTGCAAGTAAAGTGACAAGTCGCAAAAATAGTGACTCGAGTCCAAGTCACGCGACTCAAGTCCAGAACTCTGGAAATCCCATACAGCCAATCATCTTAAGCGTATTCAAATATTGACCGTCATTGACCATGTGTGACAGTCCTAAACCGGTTGACGCCAGTGAACGGTTTCCTGAAAATAGCTTTTCATCGGTCATCAGACATCACCTTTTGTTATTGCCTATCGCAACAGTATATTTTTATTTCTTAGCAAAGTTGCATCGTCTCGGGTCAGCGTCAAGGGTTTCGGTTACGTCGACGAGTTACTCGCTAATATTTTGCTAACCCTGAAAAAAACTGACACTGATATTAATATCACTATATGTCATTAATTTATTTATGGAAGTACATTTTGAATGTATTGGGGTGATATTCTTTGTACAACTTGGCTCCACAATGATAACAACTGATATTCCTTACGGAAGTGGAATATAAATTTTAGCAATATCCTTTCCTGCAGTCTAGCTTAAATGGTTGGGCTAATTCATAGTATTTCTATATTTTATTTCAGAGACCCTCAACACGACAGGTTCTGATAGATAAATTACCATCAGTGTTAGTTATACATCTGGAAAGGTTTGTGTATGATGTGAATGCCAAGGGGAATGTGAAAAACAATAACTTCTTACACGTAAGTACAGATACGGCCAACAGAGTCTTGTATATACACCAGGCACAAAAAGAAACTCGTCAGTTATATTCATCCTTGCTGTTCAATAACTTGATATTTTTGAATTATTCTGAAATATCAATTTCGTTAATTAGACTTTGCTTTCTCATTTGACACCCTGTTTGTGAAAAACGAACAAGAATTGACCAAGATATGCGCCTCCAAAGCCTCAAACCCCAATATCAAAAGTTGCATTTTCAACGATTTTCAATGAGAACGCATCGTTGTATTGCACACAAGTACCACGGGCCAATCAATAAAGCACACAGTGTGGCAGGCACAACTGAATCGTTAAAATTGCAACTTTTCATTTTGGGGTTTGAGAGTTTGGAGGCGCATATCTTGGTCAATTCTTGCTCAATGTTCACGAACAGGGTGTCAAATGAGAAAGAAAAGTCGAATTAACAAAATGTATATTTCAGAATAATCCAAAATGATCAAGTTATTGAACAGCAAGGATGAATATAACTGACGAGTTTCTTTTTGTGCCTGGTGTACATGCGAATACCGTGTATCCCCTAGACTATACCAGACTTTTAGTTTTTTTCAACATATGGTTCAAAATTATCTTAAACATTATAGTTGATCTACTAGAAACGTAGGGTTCTCGAGATATTATACATACTAATATTCATATTGGACACTATCTTGCATATTAGCAGAATGTTGGGAATTTGTTCTGGTAAGATCCTTCGAGGGGCACTGAGCTATAGAAGTGACAGGTGGGTGCATGCCATTAGACTCCTATTAATTGCAATCAGCAATCAAATATACAAAAGAGAGACTGAAGAAAAATCGTTAATAGGTTTCCACAGCTTACCCACTCAAATCATCGGTATTAAATGCATTTAGTTTCCAGAGGATCTTGATCTGGGACAGTATCTACATCCAACGAGCCAACAGGAACACCACAAATATCGGTTGGCAGGAATTGTAATCCACGCTGGTTCGGCAAATAGTGGACATTACTATTCTTTTATAAGAGAAAGGTAATTATTTCTGTATGCAGTGGAAACGGGGGGGGCTGTTGTGACACTTCCCCCAAAATGGGGTTGACTTCTAAATATCTTAATAAAAGAAAAATTGCAGCAAGAATTGTCCTGTGCATCTTCCCTTTTTGCCAGAAAAAAAAAATGTTTTGGGGCCACAATAGAGTAAAACATTTCAAACTTGTATTTTTACATGCGTTATCTGCGTTTGTCTACTTCTGATTATGCAAGAAGCAAATCGTTGGACAATTCTAAATTGTTGTCTTTCAATGAAAATATAGTACTGGTACTATTTGGTATGCTTTATTTTCGCAGTATAAATGTGGTTTCCGCTTTGTGATAATGCCACAAAGCTTTTTGGTATAAATAAAAAACAAACCTACCTATGTTAGTCCGTATTAAGAGACGCACGCTTGAGGTCCATGGTATTATAGGGGATTGTAATTCCCTTTCTTTCCTATCTCCAGGTGAATTTTGTATGACCCCCACCCCCCCAATCTCTGGTCGGCATTTTCATTACACCCTTCAGATTTGTGCTCGGGTTTGTTTTTAATTTGACACGTAGGCCTATTTGTCATCATTTAGCGCTATACATTCTAAATGTATAGCTATAGTCTCGCTATATAAATATTATTATGTACCGGTATGTAATAAATATATGTAGGACTATGGGGGTCGGGTGGGTGCAGGTGTGTGTGAGGTGGGTGTGGGGTGTGTATGTAGGGAAAATTTGGGGTGGTACTCAACACATTTTAACCATGACAAAAAATAAAACGGTCGGAAACTATCAGACAATATTTTAAGCATTAATAACCATCACAAATATAACTGGCATCTTGTATTTCTGAGACATTTTTCAAGGTTATGCCTACTCTCAGCATTGTCAATAATATTTTTAAAGGCCGATAACTCAATTTCCAATTTTATAATACCATAACATACGAACTAAATATCTCCGCTTAGAAATGTCCGAGTTCATTGGGGAAAACGGCGTTGTGGAGTGGTATATCTATATATTTAAAATATGTAAAAAACTCAAAATCCATGCCCTGCATGTTTCTGTGCTATAGGCGTTGCTTAGTTGGCAATGTCTTTAACAGGATTTATTCGACTAGGCTAAACAGCAACAACAACATTTGCCTACAAGTGTATTATAAATTGCAATGTAGCCTGATGTACAAATACTAATGTTGTGGATGGTGAATCAAGTTGGTCCCTACATTTCCAAAATGATTGCAGTGACCAACTGGTGTTCCCTCACCTGATTGCCAGGAGGAGGTTAGATTGCATGCAACAACCTTGAAAGTAGAGCATGTCTCTACTTTTGTGCATGTTGCTCGGGGTATATAGATGTGCAATAAACCAACCAAAACGGTATAACAATTGAAATGACAACCATGTTGGAAGACACTTCTAATATAGCTTAAGATGACAGAGGGATAGGTCTCTAGATCAATTTCACAACCATTCATACCTATCACCTATTTTATTGTATCATCATGCGATTCGCCCTCCTGTGGTACCTTATGAAGGAAAGACTTTTATCTAAATGAGGATGACTCTGTCATGAGTGACGTCATAATTGAATACCCACTATTAATTTCACGTTGCAAATCCAAAATACACGGTGAAATCTTGTTATAAATAGTTCCAAAAAAGTAAGTCCCCCATAAGACATTTTGGTATAATCCCAAAACGGAGAGATCAATTCTCTTGTTTTAAATTTTTAAACAGAGATCGATTAGTAATGTGTCTAGTGAGCGGGCTTTTGTTGCCACTTTTTTGTCATCTTCATTGCAAAATACAGCTATTTATAAAATTTTCGGCCAAATAAAAGTTGCATTTTTCTACATAGGCTTTTTATGCTTCAAATTGTGTCTGACATTTGTTTCCCTTTTAGTGAGTAATTTAATTAAAAAGGAGTATCTTTAATTTTAATTAAATTTAAGCTTTTCCCGATTTAGGTGTCACACATTCAAAAACAGTTTTTATTGTTCAGTGAATATATTAAAATGAATGATGCAGCTTATTATTAAGACTGGGGGTCTGTATCAATTCAGCAATGTGCGAACAAAGCCAAAAATAAAGGTTCATGTAATCTGTCTAAATCTTGTGATAGGAAAGGTATTTGGGTCTAATGATTTTGTAACTTGATCAAAAAATCGAAAATCCCTTGTTGCCATGGTAACGGTTTTTAGAAGAATGCCACAGAGAAAGCGCATTTTTTCAATTTTTCAGTACGAAAAAGACACATTTTTCTAGCTAGCACTAACAAAATTGCTAGAAGTATGCTGCTGATAAATGCCTATGTATTAGACGTTACAAAAACAGTATTGAAAGGTTTCTCACCCACCTAGAATATTGTGTAATATGCAATGCAAAATCCCTCTTTTTTGCATTTTTTTTTTCATTAGTAAAAGTTGTATAACTTTAAAATTCAATAACTCTAAATAAGAAGTTTGTTGATTAAAGTCAGGAGTTGGATGAGAATAACCATGAATGGGGATGATCAACCAACCAATAAAAAAATTGGAGTCTTTACCCCATAATGAAGTTTTACTTTAAAGAAAGTTCGCTATTTTCGATAAATATGAGCTAATTACATAGCACTTTCTCAGTATAAAAATACTTTATTGGCCTGTGATTTGCAAACAACATGCCCAGAATAGTTCATTGACCCATCATAACCATGAATTATCATTTTTTAAAGTATATATAAACATTTTTACTAAGTAAACCCCTCCCCAGCCATATGGTTAATATGCATGATCATGAAAAATTCGCAAAGTTAGGCCGCAAAATGATTACCATGGGCATTAATTGTTTTGGTGGTGGTTATCTGTCTACTCTTCCTAAACAATGGATAAATCAATTATAACTATTGAAACCAAATAAAACACATTATATTTCAGTTGGTCAATTGGTCATTAAAACCTACACCGCTACTCTGGAGTATTGGCGGGGGGGGGGGGTGTTCCATGTATGTGTATAATAATCATTTCTACTTCTTATAATAATAATATAATAATAAGTATTCATTTTCCACATCATCTACATAAACAACAACATTAAACAACAAGCAAGAATATTATAAAAAACACGAAAAGACAAAAAAAGACGAGTAAAATGACATGGAGGAGATGATCAAAAGGCCATTTTTTAATTCGAGAGGAAGGTCATTTCAATGGGAAGGCCCTGATGTCCTGACACCTTTACTCGCAAAGTTTGTTTTTCTTTTCTGAATATCATAATCATCGTTTTTCCTAGTTTTGTGGCTATAAATTTCATGTTTTTTACAAAAGTATTCCTTAAATATGTTTGGCAAGTCATCATTAATAATTATGTTTGTACATAAGTACACCAAGTTCCAATTTATAAGATTCATATACATTCAATAATATTTAGATCAATGAATAATGGTCTGCTATGGTGCCTAAAACTAGTTTTACATATATTCCTAACAGCACGTTCTTGAAGTTTAACAATTCGATCCAAATGTGTTTTACATGCGTTTCCCCACGCTATAATGCCATAGTTTACATATGGTAGAACAAGTGTACAATAAAGGGTATAAAATCCATGTCTTGGTACAAAATGTTTCAGTTTATTAATAATTCCAATATTTCTGGATATTGTCATTGAAACTCCCCCTATTTGGTCCTTCCATGTTAAGATTTCATCAATTTGAACTCCAAGAAATTTGGTTTTATTTACTCTTGTTAAGCTTGTTCCATCCAGTTCAATATTTAGTGCTTCAAATTGTCTATTTGTTTGGTGTTGAGTTCCAAGTACCATATAGTTTGTTTTGCTCGCATTCAGCGAGAGCTTATTACCTCGAAACCAATGTGTAACTTCCCTTATTTCGGAATTGATCAGATTTACTTTGGAGTTAATATTTTTATGTGAAAAAAGGATAGTAGTGCCGTCCGCAAAAAGTACGAAATCCAAAAGTGATGAAGTATAAATAATATCATTGATGTACAAGATAAACAACAACGGCCCCAATATTGACCCTTGAGGAACACCGCACCTTATTTCTTTGAGTTCGGAGCTATGAGCGTTGTATGCCAAATGGTTGAGTTCCCAATTTGCAAAACCATATAATAATGGTCTAGATGTACATGTAATGTAATAATGCAAGCGTAGTGAGCAAGGAATTTTGCAAATTTGAACATTTCTGCACTGTTTTTCTAAGCCCTTATTAGAGCGTGTCTATAGTATAGTCTGCCCAGTAAATGAGCTCAAATGTCCATTGCCACCACCTAGCTTGCAGTGGCAAACTTACAAAAATCCGGGCAAATCATATGTGTTGTTTATTGGTACTACCCTATGAGCTCCTCTGTGACGGCTGGGAACCATGGTATATGACCTGCCAAAAATTGCTCCCTTTTTTTTCGCTGGCCAAATATTCTTGGACACCCTTCTCCCCCCATATTTACCCTTCCTATAGGGCTTCTCATTATTGCACAGCCCCTGATTGGTGTTCTCGTAGAGTTGGTGAACTCTGTTGTTTGTACCGGGTAGCTAGCTGTCTGATACTAAAAGCAACATGTCTTCCAATCGCTGCCCTCTATCTGTATTTGGATAGCACTGTGGTCTGTCTAATCTGCTTAAGGGGGCTGTTAGGCAAGAAAATGACTAAAATGAGCATATGTGTAATTTGAGTTTGCTACTTATTAAACATGTTAAATTCAGCAGAGCATTGCAAAGTTTCGGCTATTTGAAGTGAAAAAGGTGTCGAGAAATATGGTAACATTCATTCATTTCCTATTCTTTTATCCATGCATTTGAATTTTAATGTATTTTCTTGTTTTTCAAGGTGCGATATGTAAAAGAATTACTAACAAACATATTTACCTGGCAATTACAATCTTTATTAAAAATTTATTTACTTTATTATCATTTATATATACTTTATTATTATTTTTGCTTCAACAAATTGCAATATTCTAGTATATCTATAACAATTATATTTCATCTGTCATAATTTCTCACCTGGCTATTATTAGTCACTTTTAAAACGCGTTTATTTCAAAATGGTAATTTTATCAGTAATTCAAGTTGTTTTCAGCCATTGTAAGTCCAAATGACTTGAAACTTGGCAGAAAGGTTTAATTTAAGTAGATCTAGAGAAGTACAAAACCCCTCCAAATTTGAAATATGGTGATTTTTCCCAAAAATGGCCAAATTTTGCATAAACTTTTCGCATAAACACGATCTTAAAACGTTTGAAAAAAAAAACCGGAACAAAGTTTGTGAAAAGGGGCTCTGTACTACTCTTTATTTTGCTTCAAACAGTTAAATATTGGTGGTTTAAATTTGTCTGAAAAACTTGAATGGCAACGGTGGATGCGGCGACGAACAAAAAATAGATTTTTGAGTTGAGAATTGTTATAAGTATACAAACACCAGTGATGATTGTTTATCTAAAAAGTCCAAAATAACCAAAAAAATGCCTTCTTGCCTAACAGCACCCTTAACATGCTTAAATGGCCTGTATGTATAAATATAGCTTGTTTGCACCATTTAAAACGGAGACTTCAAATTTAAGAAGTCATTTAATCTTTTCATCAATAGAAATATAATTCAATAATTATTTCATTACGGTTATTTAAATACAATACTTTTAATCGAAATATGACCCTTTTTGCCATAAATTCCCCTTAAAAAATACATATTTTTTCAAAAACTTGGTACTTTTAAAAAGTCATAACTTCTTTAGAAGTTGAGACCCCAATTTTTTGAAACTATAAATCTGTCAACAAGGGTTCACTCTAGCCATGACACCATACACTTACAAAATATCAACCTCTTCTTTACATTTATATCCCTTCAATGTTGGGGTAAAATGGCACTTACGATTTTTGACCAAAAATGTGTTTTTTCTACTTAAAATTAAAGGATCTTTTAAAAGAGTGACAAGCTCTTTCTTCATTTGCAAGGACTACCAAAGCATTCCCTATCTGAAGAAATTTTTTTTAAAATAATATCATATCTTATTTATTTGTGGCATTCGACCAAATTTTGCCTTTTTTCAAAAATGAAAATTTTATTTTTTGGTCATTTTCGTCTAAAATTTGATTTGTCCGTTACCATGCAAATACAACCAGGTCCAATGCAACTTTTTAAATGTCATTTTTAAAATGTCCCCCCTAAACCCTTTCCATGCTAAAAGAATCAAGGATTTCTATTTTTTTTAGTTTGTCCACATATTCAAAATCTTGCTTGACGGTAACAGACCAGACAAGTCTTAATGTCTTTCAATAATAAATAGGCCTTGCTTCATGTATTATGGTTTCCAAACATCGTTCTTCTCTGTTGTTGGTCAAGCTGGTTCCACGCATGCTGCAGGATTTGCCCGGTCACACTATGACGGCAGATAACCATCATCGCCGCAATCTACCGCCAGCTGCCGTTCCTTGCCGCAAGCAAATCCGCTGCCAGTCGTCTGACCTCGTTGCTTGTTGTCGGGCTCCGTCGAGACATCGTCACTCGCCGCCCAGACAACGTCCGGTTTTGGTCGCTAGTCTCCGTTTCCTTCCGCAGCCTTTCGTCTCTTGCCGTCGTGTTGTCGCTGAAGGTCGTTACCACTCGTCAGCAAATCTTGTTTTTCTTCTTTTTGCCGTCGCTTTGCCGTCAACATTTTGTGATTTTCACGTTTAATAACAGCCACCCATATAAATGAGTTTTGAACCATTTAAGGAATGACCAACGAATTTACTGTACCGGGATCCAGCATAAGATTTAACCAAAAATAATGGTCCATTGGTTAAATTAATCGATGAGCACAAGATTTATCATTGAAGTTACGGTTGTTCTTTTCTAATAAATTCAATTAGAATGATTTGTTAAATTTACGCATATTAATGCATACAAAGAGTCAATTTAGAAAAGTTCAACTTTTGTTTATGTATAAAATTTCATAAAAATGTCTCTAAGATTTCTGATTAAAACCATAAAACATGTTTATAATGTGTAAAAATTAAGTCATGAACATGCTAAAGTTATTTTGATAAAAAAACAAAAACAAAATATATAAACATTCCTTTTTGAATAATTTGCTTTAAGTGGATGAAGCCTGAAACCAAAGGTGATGCATAAAAAGCCTATTTTTTGACGAAAATTTTATAAAAGGCGATATTTCACAGTGAAGATGATAAAAGATAACAACAACCCCATTGACTTGACGCATAACTAATCAGTCTATGTTTCAAACTTTAAAACAAGAGAATTGATCAAGCCGTTTTTTGGATTATTACAAAATGTCTTAAGGGGGACTTACTTTTTTGGAACCGTTTAAGGTGGTCTGCAACAGGTAATTGTCTGGGAAATCGACTCGTGTATGCTCAGCTTATGTCCCCGTGCATTGTATGCTGTGAATTCTCACGAGGGCCGATTGTTCGAAAGTGTCGTGTCTAACAATCACGCCTGTCGCATTTTATGGAACTATCGGATGATGCTGAGACTTTGACTGCTTCTACGCGGTGTGTTATATTTTTCGACCATGGTGAACAATCTTCACTCGCAAACCCCCAAAATTTGTGATATTTTTGCGTTCTAGTTGGAAAATAACCCACGTGAATAGAGTGCCCTCTCAAGAATATTTTCTCTGATGATATGTTCATGAAACTTCCTTTATATTATGTTGAGGTAAGTTTAAACTGGTCACACAACTTAAGAAAAAATTTGACTTACTCAAATTTTCGTCCGTCATCCGACGAGACTTTTTCAAGAGTGGTTGACTGGAGCGGGATTTTGGTCATGTGACTTAGATATGACGTCAGAGTCACATGACAGGATGACAGGTTGGTAGACGGCTGGTAGGTGGTGGCGGCCCCTGTCCTTATTGAGATCCGGGTTGTGAGCAGCAATGTATATGGATTCTTTAACCCCCCGCTGGAACCATCTAGAGTCTGTGTTTAAGATGTCCACTTCTTCAGGCTTGAATTGGTGACTATGAGTTTTCATGTGGGACCCAACCGGTGAGCTCTCGCGATTGTGTTCTTTCAACCGTTTGCAAAGGAGTCTTTCGGTCTCTCCAATATACCGAGAGTCACAATTTTCACATTGAATGTCGTAGACAACACATGTACGGTCGGATTTGCTAACTTTGTCTTTAGGACTGACAAGCATATTGCGGATAGTGTTAATGGGCCGGACATGAACCGTTACCCTGCTTTCCTGATCTTCCTGCTGAGGGCTTCCGTAACCCCTTGGATGTAAGGCAGGCTTATGTGACCCACCGTGGGGGTATCACGTTGAGCAAGAGGCTTAGGAGTGATCTTGTTACTGCCAGTTAAGTTCCAGGCCCATTTAGTGTAGCCACAAACCGACAATGCTTGTTGAACATGGTGAAGTTCTTGTTCCAGACTCTCATGGTCAGAAGAGATGACATTGGCACGGTGTTTAAGTGTTCTTATAACACCCAGTTTGTGCTCGAGAGGTTGATGGCTATTGAAATTTAAGTACTGATCAGTGTGAGTAGCTTTTCTGTACACGCTGAATGAGAGTGATCCGTCCAAATCCCTTCGGATAAGAGCATCTAACATAGCTATACACTGATTGTCCTCTCGCTCAACCGTAAACTTAATTGCGGGATGCACAGAGTTGAGATGGATAGTGAAGTTGTCAATGTCACACGTTTTGAGGACTATCATGGTGTCGTCGACGTAGCGTCCCCAGAACCGTGGTGGGGAATGGAAGGAGGAGAGCGCTTTGTCCTCGAAGTCCTCCATGAACAAGTCCGCGACAATGGGACTCACGGGGGAGCCCATAGCGGCGCCCTCTATTTGGGTATAGAAAGTTCCATTGTGGGTAAAGTATGTGGTCTTCAGACAGACTCTCAGGAGATCAATAATCTGCTTGGGGCTCAAGGTGGTTCTGGTGGAAAGTGTATCATCGTTGGTGAGACGCTTATGGATAATGTCCAAACTTTCATCCACAGGAACGCTGGTAAATAAAGCGCTCACATCATACGAGACCAGACTTTCATTGTCCGCGAGTTTGATAGCAGATAATTTGGTTACCAAGTCCTCACTGTTCACTGTTCCTTTATATTATTTACTTGTGGTTTACTATCTTTCTTGGGATAAATACTTTTGCTTGTGGGGATGTTCTTAATTATTAATGTCAATGAAAAGTAAGACCCACAGCCTTACATTGGTACCAACATCATAGACATGTAACGTTCTGTAGTGAAATCCAGAGGGGATGCAACTAAGACACCCCCCCCTGATTATGTCGTTAAACGTGTTATACTACATGTCTCGAAGGTTAAACGCGGGTTAATCAATATATCTACTAATACCAGTGGCTCCGTAACCAATCAATGATTTTGGTGAGGGGGCCCAAACACCATAGACCCCCCCAATAATCTGAGGTAAAATTTATAATTTTAGGATCACATTCATAATTTTAAGGTAAAATTCATAATTTTAGGGTATAATTCAAAATGTAAAGTACAATTTATGTAAAATGCATTTCAAATGTTTCCGCGATTCGCGCGGTCCGCACCCACCCCCTTCAGCATTTCCTGCCACGGAGCAGGCAACCCCCCATCCAATATTAAAAATCTTCTGGAGCCTCTGAATACTTATGAATATCCACTCTTGTATCTTATGTTTTATAGAGGACCACAAGAATCTTGGTATGAGTTTAACGACGCCTCGGTTTTTCCAACTCGAATGGACACTTCTATATATAAAAGAGAATGTTATGGAGGTATAACAATTTGTAACCCTAGAACTACGGGGAGTAATGCAAAGGTTTTTCATCCGTTGGAGAAAGACCAATCAGTGGCGTAGCGTCATAGGGGCACGGTGGGTGGTGGTTGGGGTCACGTCCCCCCCCCCCCGCGATCTATTTTTTTAATCCCACAGGAAAATTGCTACAAACGGCTTATGCCCACCCCCTCCCCCCCCCCCCCCACATCAGACCCGGTACCCCCACCATGGTCAGTGCCCCCAAATGATTAATAATTATGATGATCCACGCTACGCCACTGGGACCGACCATCAATTACTTAAGGAGATATTTACTATTCACTAGTTTGTTAGTTTGAAATAGTAATTTCCTTTCATGTTTAGGAGGAAATTTTGAGAAAATCGCATTTTCGTTGAATTCTTTGGAAAATCAATTTTGCCTATAATTTTTTTTCATAGACAGAATTTACTATTTTGGCAAGTGGGCGCTCAAACTATGACATAGCGACATTATAATGATAATGTGTGAACTAATTTTGGTATCACCGGATAGAGGAGACATAATAGCTATACATTAGTCCCTAACGTAACGTTACATGACGTCTGTAATTGTAACTTAGGGCCACAAACAACCCACCCTTCGTATTACGTGTTACAAAAAATGTAAGGAGTTCTAGGGTTAAGAGTAATACGCATATTGCCTAGACCCTCCATTGGGTCAGTGGATAACGACTGGACATTTACAATATACTATTATTAATCAACACAGAACACGAAACTCCGACTCTGTAAAAAGTTTCCCTTTCACTTCCCAAAAGTTTATGTCAAGGGGGGGGGGTGATTGATGTAACCCCCTCCCCTAATTTTTAATTATAAAAGTCATTTATATACCGTTATTTTTGTATAGCTATGGGTCTCCACTATCCAGTGATATCAACATAAGTACAAACATTCCCCACGAGATGTTGCTATGATGTCATAATGTGAGCACCCCCTTGCAAAATCGGTGAATTTCTTGCTATATACAAATGTATAATGCGATTGTCACCTCCTAAATATTAATGTAAATAACTATTTGAAACTAACAAACAAGTAAAGAAGTTAACATCTCTTAAAATAATTTTACAACAGGGAAATGAAAATCATACCTTTTACTGTAGAAACCTTTGGTTGGCCTCACATACCCCCTCCCTCCCTCCATGGGTATCTTTAATGGTTGGTCCTGCCCCCGGGTAAGATACTAGTGTAAACATGTTATCACGGAAAAAAGCGCAAAGGATGGTTCTACGAGTAGAATAGGTCGTTGGGAGTAAAGTCGCACATTCCTTTATGACGGATGAAAAACTTTAAGGGGTTTTTACAACTCCCCCTCGTAGTTCCAGGGTTAAAACAATATGAGTGTTAAGATTTAATTTAAATCTGGTCAACTAGACATAGGTCTACCTATTTTTGACGGCATAATCGACGTTGCCACTGTAACCTTCAGCCGTAAGCTGGGTTGTGATTTTAATGAGTGTTCATAATGGTAAATTAATTTAAGTAACGTTTGTATTAAAATAAGTACGAATGGCTAATAATAGCGCTATTATATTTTTGTCTTCATTTAAAGATGTACCGAACCAGTATTCTGGAAATACAAGTGCTTATATGCTGTTCTACGAAAGGTAAACTTTTCTTTTCTTTTCTTGCCATTTTTGTGTGTGAAAGTTTGACTAACAGTATTATTTAAAATAAAAATATGGCCTTTGTATTAAGTCAGAGGGTCAAAACTAAGTTTGTCAACACGAAAGCCATTTGACTGCAGCGAGCTCATATCACAATTGAAGGGCAGTCCTAATTTATTGATACGGTCGAACTCAAAAATACACTTTTTACCTAATTAAAGCTGTGGTAAAAATTGTTGAAAAGTTTTAGTGTTCATTTATCTCCAAATGGCCAGCTAATAAACATGTATATTAACTTAAAGGTTTTTACCAAATTAGAGCTGAATATTTTGCAGCACAGCCTTAACTAGGTAAGAATTCTATGTTTTAGTACATGTTGTTACCAAATTAAGGCCGCGGGGTACGCAGGGCTATTGGAATTTTCACATGAGGTACATTACTCATTAGAGAGATTGCGATTTCCAAACGTGCGTAATGAACGTACGTGGAATGTATTCAAAATCACTCTCCTGTGCCGGGATTTTGAATAGAGTCCACGTATGTTCGATGCTACGTTTGGAAATCGCAATCTCGCTAGTACGTGGAAATTTACGTGACTTTTAGAAATGCTGCAAACACTTTCTAAAAAAAAATGCTACTAATTATATCATGCATCTATTCTAGCTTAAAAGCTGCAGACTGAACATAAGTTGGTTACGTCATTTTGGGCAGCCATAAGCAAGCACCGAAAATATCGCATGTTTGTTTACAATGCATTCCCTATGATCTAACTTGTCATATCCCTGCAAGTTGTTAATATTGTGATGTACCCTGTATAATCCTATATCATGAAATAGGGGCTACCTCATATTCATGCAATAGTTTGTTTATTATGACTTTTCTGGAAAATCCCTGCTGATGGCAATAACAACATATTTTATCAATACTATTTATGCCAAGGTGGAATTCCCTAGATCAGTAATAATGAAAACCAATGGTATTAATGTCTTTCATTAGAACATGATGCAGTCATGGTCCATGGCAAAGGCGATTCGACCTTTGTGGCATTAAACCCAGTTAACAGGAAATTAATCCAGTAAATCGATTCAGTAAAGCAAATAAGCTCAAGCATTCGATCACTAACGGCAACCAGCTTCGGTCGATTACCCCAGCTGCAGCGTGTGTAAACTCTAATTTGCATAGAGGCTGTACGTGAAATTATTGATTGGCTCCAAACAAAGGATTTGAACCGGTGCACGTAATCATGGCGCAGTGCAGTCCATTCAATCAAATGTTGTCATCAACCTATTTGATCGCAGTGCATTGTTATGTGTGTGAGACGAACTGTCGCGGTTGATTGCAATCAAACAAACGATGTCTTATGTATTACTTTGTTCCGTGATGAAAATCGTGATGTTTTATTTAATCCCTCTCGAAAAATGTATTTCTTTTGTAGGCCTATTACTTTGTTTTGTGATGAAAATCGTGATGTTTTATTTCATCACGCTTTAAAACAAACGATTTCTCATGTATTACTTTGTTTCGTGATGACAATTTTGATGTTTTATTTCATCACTCACGAAAAATTGATTTCTTATGTATTACTTTGTTTCGGGATGAAAATCGTGATGTTTTATTTCATCATCACGCTCTAAAACAAACGATTTCTTATGCATTATATTTGTTTTGTGATGAAAATCGTGATGTTTTATTTCATTAAAACGGTAGGCCCTATGTTGTTTAGAAAAAATGTAGAAAGTGATGATGATGATGATGTCGATGATGATGATGATGATGATGATGATGATGATGATGATGATGATGATGATGATGATGATGTCTCCGAAAATGTCCCGCTTTGTTTTTCTTGCCCTAAATCGTGCGTATCTATTAATAAGGCACTTCAATAATCAATAATCAGTCCGTGACGGCCTCCACTAACTAGCTACTAACTTGGGTTTATGGGCGCTGATATTTCATGTTCACTGTCACTTATTTATCAGAAAAGTGCGACCCTTTGTCAATCACCTACAGTACCCAATTTCGGCATACTATATAAGAAACTCATCATGAAGGTTTGCCAGAGAATAATTAAAATGTAGCTTTTACCGTTTTTTTTGTGGCATCCTTCAGAAGTGAGCGGTCCGATACCAATATTTTCGGTCAAATCTCCATTCAATTAACACGGGGAGTTGGCTAGCTATGCCTTGCCCTCACTCATATTTTACAAAAGTGCGACCATTTCTGAACATCTAACCTAGCTGTAATTTTAGGTCATGTTAGAGAAATATATTTGCTAGAAGTTTTGGAGAATAAATTAAATATTGGCTGGTTATTTTTCACACAGTGATGTTAACTAGTCAAGTGCCCATTCTTCCAACATACATCATTTGTAGGGGTCACGCGTCAATGGTGAGAGCACTGTGTATTGTGTATAGGAAAACGGACAGTAACTGCAGCATGACATTGGGAAAATCCCAGATGTTTTGTTTTAAAACAGAATGTTAATAATAATTCTAGGCAGACCTGTACGGATGTGCTTGTAATGTGTGGTTGATGTATTTAGCTCTCAAAAATGAGAGCAATAATAATTATGCTGTATACTCAGAGCGTGTTCCAAAGTGCGGCCATGAATATTTCCTACAGTCCTACAAGTTCAGCCTTTTAGCGAAGAATAATTGGATGGATCTCGTGAGGATGCTAGGGTTGTGCGGGTCACGCCAAAAGAGCAGATGCCGTTATGACAGGCTGAAATTATGGCTACTATTTTAAAGCTACGGAAATGGACCAAAGTAATACAGGAGTCTACTACTACGGTTCAAATTATTATCATCTGCATACAATAGCCAATATTATGACAGTTTACAGTGTTTGTTCAAAGAAAAGAAATTGCGAACCAGATATATTTTAATAAGTCAATTTACTACTATATAGTGATATCGGAGAAGATCAAGAATACGTCAAAGTATGTACCTCTTTCAAGAAAGGAATTTACATTATATTCTTCTGTCGGCTTGCCGGAGTCTGGTTTATGAAATAACACATCTGCCAACGTCAGTGGAAACAGGAGAATCCACAGCAGGCCTGTTTCCTGAAGTACTTGTATAAAAGGTGAAAATAGCACCATATTGGAGAGTCAACTGTGCAAGGATTTTATGCAAATAATATAAAAGTTTTCCGTGGACTTCGCTGAACAGTGATCTTCACAGGACAAGTGAATCAGGATACATCAGAAATTCCAAGTCAACAACAAGAAGGCTAATGGCTAAGTAACATTGTTAAACACATTTGTATTTAAATGATTTTGACTGACTGTATGTATGCATGTTCAATCACAAGATTATTTTCAAATCATATTAAAATATTGATTAATGACTTAGATACTGTTAATTTAATGAAGCAGTAAGTGTGTTTTGTTTTGCATTCTGAAGTTAATTTGGAGAAAAGGCGTTTTTGGCATTAAGTTATTTTTAACTATTTATTTATTTATTTATTTATTTATTTATTTATTTATTTATTTATTTATTTATTTATTTATTTATTTTATACAACATGTTTACCCAGGTATTACTGTGTGGGGCGTGTGGATGGGGTGGTAGCATATATGTACAGGGAATCGCAGAAAAAAATACCGGGCAAATTAATATACATTAATATCCAAAAATTTAAAAATCAGCGTGTAGCCCATCTTATCCTGCATCTTATACGCTAATTTTACTGGAATGACTGATTGCGAAGAAATGAGCGATTTAGATACGGCACGATTTAGGGTCGGAAAAAAACCGGACATGTTTTGAAAAGAAACCCTAATACCTCATACTCATTTGAGACACTAAACAATATACCGTATAATGCGGGATAAAGTAAAAGACAAAATACGAAACTTAATATAGAGATTCTAACTTTTCAATAAATTTGTAATTCTCATAATTATTTTTAGATTAACAAACCCTAATAAAACAAGGTCAAACATAAGATGCTTCTTTTCAATGATTATTTTCCATTCTCATAATTTTCTTAATAATACAATAAAAAAAATGGATTTACAGATCCTAATAAAACAAAGTCAAACATAAGAATGACTTTTTTCTAGATGCTTATTTTCAATTCTCATAATTTCCTCATAATGCAATGAAAAACAAAAGAAATATATTTAGAGATCCTAATAAAACAAAGTCAAACATAAGAATGACTTTTTTAGATGCTTATTTTCAATTCTTATCATTTTCCTCATATTACAATGTAAAACAAAAGAAATAGATTTTCAATCCCTAATAACACAAAGTCAAACATAAGAATAATTTTTTCTAGATACTCATTTTTAATTCTCATAATTTTACTCATAATACAGTGAAAAACAAAAGAAATATATTTACAAATCCTAATAAAATAAAGTCAAACATAACAATAACTTTTTTCTAGATGCTTATTTTCAATTCTCATAATTTTCCTCATAATACAATGAAAAACAAAAGAAATATATTTTTATTCTTTTTTAATTATTCTTATGTTTGGCTTTGTTTTATTAGGGTTTTAATGCTATTGCTTTTGTTTTCATTATTATGAGGAAAATGTGTGAAAATAAGCATCTAGAAAGAAGTTATTCGTATGTTTGACTTTGTTTTATATAATGGTTGTAAATCTAAATTATCACATTTTTCCTCATAGTACAACGAAAACAAATGAAATAATTTTTTCAAACCCTAATAAAACAAGGTCAAACATAAGAATGACTTTTTTCTAGATGCTCATTTTCAATTCTCATAATTTTCCTCATAATACAATAAAAAAACAAAAGAAATGGATTTTCAGATCCTAATAAAACAGTCAAACATAAGAATGACTTTTTTCTAGATGCTTATTTTCAATTCTCATAATTTTCCTAATAATATAATGAAAAACAAAAGAAATATATTTACATATCATAATAAAACAAAGTCAAACATAAGAATGACTTTTTTCTAGATGCTCATTTTCAATTCTCATAATTTTCCTCATAATACAATAAAAAACAAAAGAAATGGATTTACAGATCCTAATAAAACAAAGTCAAACATAAGAATGACTTTTTTCTAGATGCTTATTTTCAATTCTCAATTCTCATAATATAATGAAAAACAAAAGAAATATATTTACAGATCCTAATAAAACAAAATCAAACATAAGAATGACTTTTTTCTAGATGCTTATTTTCAATTCTCATAATTTTCCTCATAATACAATGAAAAACAAAAGAAATGTATTTACATATCCTAATAAAACAAAGTCAAACATAAGAATGACTTTTTTCTAGATGCTTATTTTCAATTCTCATAATTTTCCTCATAATATAATGAAAAACAAAAGAAATATATTTACAGATCCTAATAAAACAAAGTCAAACATAAGAATGACTTTTTTCTAGATGCTCATTTTCAATTCTCATAATTTTCCTCATAATACAATAAAAAACAAAAGAAATGGATTTTCAGATCCTAATAAAACAGTCAAACATAAGAATGACTTTTTTTCTAGATGCTTATTTTCAATTCTCATAATTTTCCTCATAATATAATGAAAAACAAAAGAAATATATTTACAGATCATAATAAAACAAAGTCAAACATAAGAATGACTTTTTTCTTGATGCTCATTTTCAATTCTCATAATTTTCCTCATAATACAATAAAAACAAAAGAAATGGATTTACAGATCCTAATAAAACAAAGTCAAACATAAGAATGACTTTTTTCTAGATGCTTATTTTCAATTCTCATAATATAATGAAAAACAAAAGAAATATATTTACAGATCCTAATAAAACAAAATCAAACATAAGAATGACTTTTTTTCTAGATGCTTATTTTCAATTCTCATAATTTTCCTCATAATACAATGAAAAACAAAAGAAATGTATTTACATATCCTAATAAAACAAAGTCAAACATAAGAATGACTTTTTTCTAGATGCTTATTTTCAATTCTCATAATTTTCCTCATAATATAATGAAAAACAAAATAAATATATTTACAGATCCTAATAAAACAAAATCAAACATAAGAATGACTTTTTTCTAGATGCTTATTTTCAATGATCATACTTTTCCTCATAATAATATAAAAAACAAAATGGATTTACAGATCCTAATAAAACAAAGTCAAACATAAGAATGACTTTTTTCTAGATGCTTATTTTCAACTCTCATAATATAATGAAAAACAAAAGAAATATATTTACAGATCCTAATAAAACAAAGTCAAACATAAGAATGACTTTTTAGATGCTTATTTTCAATTCTGATCATTTTCCTCATAATACAATGTAAAACAAGAAATAGATTTTCAAACCCTAATAAAACAAAGTCAAACATAAGAATAACTTATTCTAGATGCTCATTTTCAATTCTCATAATTTTCCTCATAATACAATGAAAAACAAAAGAAATATATTTATATATCCTAATAAAACAAAGTCTAACATAAGAATGACTTTTTTAGATGCTTATTTGCAATTCTTATAATTTTTCACATAATACAATGAAAAACAAAAGAAATATTTTTTATTCTTTTTTAATTATTCTTATGTTTGACTTTGTTTTATTAAGGTTTGTAAAGCTATTGCTTTTGTTTTTCATTGTATTATGAGGAAAATTGTGAGAATTGAAAATGAGCATCTAGAAAGAAGTTATTCGTATGTTTGACTTTGTTTTATAAGGGGTTGTAAATCTAAATTTTCCTCATAATACAATGAAAAACAAAAGAAATATATTTACATATCCTAATAAAACAAAGTCAAACATAAGTATGACTTTTTTCTAGATACTTATTTTCAATTCTCATAATTTTCCTCATACAATAAAAAACAAAAGAAATGGATTTTCAGATCCTAATAAAACAAAGTCAAACATATCAATAACTTTTTTCTAGATGCTTATTTTCAATTCTCATAATTTTTCTCATAAAACAATGAAAAACAAAAGAAATATTTTTTATTCTTTTTTAATTATTCTTATGTTTGACTTTGTTTTATTAGGGTTTATAAAGCTATTGCTTTTGTTTTTCATTGTATTATGAGGAAAATTGTGAGAATTGAAAATGAGCATCTAGAAAGAAGTTATTCGTATGTTTGACTTTGTTTTATAAGGGGTTGTAAATCTAAATTCTCATAATTTTCCTCATAATACAATGAAAAACAAAAGAAATATATTTACATTTTCTAATAAAACAAAGTCAAACATAAGAATGACTTTTTTTCTAGATGCTTATTTTCAATTCTCACAATTTTCCTCATAATACAATGAAAAACAAAAGAAATATATTTATATATCCTAATAAAACAAAGTCTAACATAAGAATGACTTTTTTAGATGCTTATTTTCAATTCTAATCATTTTCCTCATAATACAATTAAAAACAAAAGAAATATATTTACAAATCTTAATAAAATAAAGTCAAACATAACAATAACTTTTTCTAGATGCTTATTTGCAATTCTTATAATTTTTCTCATAATACAATGAAAAACAAAAGAAATATTTTTTATTCTTTTTTAATTATTCTTATGTTTGACTTTGTTTTATTAGGGTTTGTAAAGCTATTGCTTTTGTTTTTCATTGTATTATGAGAAAAATTGTGAGAATTGAAAATAAGCACCTAGAAAGAAGTTATTCGTATGTTTGACTTTGTTTTATAAGGGTTGTAAATCTAAATTTTCCTCATAATACAATGAAAAACAAAAGAAATATATTTACATTTTCTAATAAAACAAAGTCAAACATTAGAATGACTTTTTTTCTAGATGCTTATTTTCAATTCTCATAATTTTCCTCATAATACAATGAAAAACAAAAGAAATATATTTACATATCCTAATAAAACAAAGTCAAACATAAGAATGACTTTTTCTAGATACTTATTTTCAATTCTCATAATTTTCCTCATAATACAATAAAAACAAAAGAAATGGATTTACAGATCCTAATAAAACAAAGTCAAACATAAGAATGACTTTTTTCTAGATGCTTATTTTCAATTCTCATAATATAATGAAAAACAAAAGAAATATATTTACATATCCTAATAAAACAAAGTCAAACATAAGAATGGCTTTTTTTCTAGATGCTTATTTTCAATTCTCACAATTTTCCTCATAATACAATGAAAAACAAAAGAAATATATTTATATATCCTAATAAAACAAAGTCAAACATAAGAATGACTTTTTAGATGCTTATTTTCAATTCTAATCATTTTCCTCATAATACAATTAAAAACAAAAGAAATATATTTACAAATCTTAATAAAATAAAGTCAAACATAACAATAACTTTTTTCTAGATGCTTATTTGCAATTCTTATAATTTTTCTCATAATACAATGAAAAACAAAAGAAATATTTTTTATTCTTTTTTAATTATTCTTATGTTTGACTTTGTTTTATTAGGGTTTGTAAAGCTATTGCTTTTGTTTTTCATTGTATTATTGTGAGAATTGAAAATAAGCATCTAGAAAGAAGTTATTCGTATGTTTGACTTTGTTTTATAAGGGGTTGTAAATCTAAATTTTCCTCATAATACAATGAAAAACAAAAGAAATATATTTACATTTTCTAATAAAACAAAGTCAAACATTAGAATGACTTTTTTCTAGATGCTTATTTTCAATTCTCATAATTTTCCTCATAATACAACAAAAAACAAAAGAAATATATTTACATATCCTAATAAAACAAAGTCAAACATAAGAATGACTTTTTTCTAGATACTTATTTTCAATTCTCATAATTTTCCTCATAATACAATAAAAAACAAAAGAAATGGATTTACAGATCCTAATAAAACAAAGTCAAACATAAGAATGACTTTTTCTAGATGCTTATTTTCAATTCTCATAATATAATGAAAAACAAAAGAAATATATTTACATATCCTAATAAAACAACTTAGTCAAACATAAGAATGACTTTTTCTAGATACTTATTTTCAATTCTCATAATTTTCCTCATAATACAATAAAAAACAAAAGAAATGGATTTTCAGATCCTAATAAAACAAAGTCAAACATAACAATAACTTTTTTCTAGATGATTATTTTCAATTCTCCTAATTTTCCTCATAATATAATGAAAAACAAAAGAAATAGATTTTTAAACCCTAATAAAACAAAGTCAAACATAAGAATAACTTTTTCTAGATGCTCATTTTCAATTCTCATAATTTTCCTCATAATACAATGAAAAACAAAAGAAATATATTTATATATCCTAATAAAACAAAGTCAAACATAAGAATGACTTTTTAGATGCTTATTTTCAATTACAATTACAATTTACAATTAAAAACAAAAGAAATATATTTTTATTCTTTTTTAATTATTCTTATGTTTGACTTTGTTTTATTAGGGGTTGTAATGCTATTGCTTTTGTTTTTCATTGTATTATGAGGAAAAATATTAGAAATGAAAACCTCATACTAAATTCCCCCTAAATCGTGACATAGCTGGAGCGATTGTATAACGCATGCGTCAATTCACTTCATTCCAAGTTTGAAAGAAAGAGCAATCAACACAATGCACTGTACAGTGGTTAACTGTCAATGGGCTTCATATTTTGTTAGGTAAAATCCTTTTCGTTCATTTTAAACAATATGTTTTTTGCAAAACATTTAATTATGTTTTGTTCAAATTTGTACGATGATGCTTGATACTTTTTTCGTTAATGTTGATATAAATGTTGCATAAAGAATTATTGCATAAAGAATTCTAGCTGACTTAAAAAATTCTCATGCTCATGAATGTTTTTGAAATATTTCCAAGAAATTGTAAAGCAAAGTTTAAATCTTTTAAACTTCAACTTCAATGTTGCATGGTATCAAAAACCACACGTAAAGCTGTAAGCACTTAATCATTGTCATTCTTGGCTCAAATGTTCATGTTTTTTGGAAAGTTAAAATGTAACATTTGCACAAGCTAAAGAATTAAAGTTGCAAAGCTTCCAATTGCAGAAATCAAGGTTTTCTCGGACAAACTGTTATTCATCTTCGGTGAAAGCACGAATTACATAACACCGTCGGTTGATAAAATAGATAATATGGACTAAATTTAATGAGTTGCACAAACTTTAGGAAGCGGTGAGCGAGTATGAAAAAAGCGCCTGTTGATCAAACTTGGAATAAACTGCATTGCTGCGTGCATTATGTAATCGATTAATTTTGTCGCAACCGAATCAAATCAATTTTTTGTATGCAATGCACAATTAAATAGGCCATGCGCTACATTATAGATTGTTTGATTCTGATGTCTATTTCTCGACTTACGTTCAATTTTATGCACTCGATACTTTTTTTCTGGGACACCATGTATTATGCAAATAGCAGGTATGTGACCAAATTATATTTTGTTAAAAAGGGGGTTCTTAAATATAAATCTGTATAAATTTTTGAAAACAAGGGATCATCGGGTAGAACATAGGCTGTGTAATAATTATGAGGACCCTGGTGTAAAATGTCCAAACGGCATCTCAAAAATGCCCCCCCCCCCCTCTCTCTCTCTCTCTCTACCTGCAAACAATTATTATGGGTGATGATGTCACTCATTATATTGTGATACAAATGTATTTGGGGGGATTTTTACCAAGGAGGCAAGAACCTTCCTGCATATATTCTTTGATTAAATCACACCTCAGAAAACAGGCCATGTGGTTTTCGAGTAAATCAAATATCTTATGTTTAGGTGACGCTGACTGAACCAATATGTAGACTTTTTTTTCAAATTGAATTATCAAGGCACAGTTACTATGTGCCGTTATTGATATATTCTTCACCAGTGTTGTGTGGTTTCTCTGGTAGGGGGTTTGGTCCATACAAGAAACTTGCCTTGTACTTCTTTTTAAATGTGACCTCAAATTTTGGAGTATGAATTTGTATACCCAGTACGTTAATTTTTTTTATGAAGGAGCAGGGATATTGAGGTAATAAAGAAACTGTGCCTTGATAGATGAGGATGTTTGCGATTAACATACAAAATAAAATAAAACATGCACACACCACAACCACCATCCCTGCATCAGTGCATATACATGTACAGTTACCCCTCGTCCCGCACCACTCACACACCACACCCCTAAACACCCCCTCATCAACAATCCACATTCAACTCTACCCTACTCCACAAGCACCGACATTATATTCCATTCTGCCGTTAGCTCTGTAACTACAACATTTGATGCTAATAACTCGCCACTAAGAAACTCTAAAACTATGCAGTATGCAGGTATTCAATAGGACAATTAGTAGGATCAAAATATGACACAGCTACCACATGACCCCAAAAAAATTGCAACAGAAGGTTTTTTGGTATTTTCATGCAGTATGAGGTCTAACAAATAACATATCAAAAGTTTAGAAAAATCGAACTTGGGCAAGGGGTCTAACTGTGACGTAATCAAAATGGCCGCCAAAAGCTGGAAAAATACCCATTAATCTACTGATTTCATCCATTTTTCACTCGTTATTGTGGGTTCCACTGGTGACAACCTTGTTCAGAAGTACATCACTGGATGTAGTAATAAATCTTTATATTGTGGTATTCAGATGGATTGATTTGACAGCCATAATGAATTTCAAAATGGCCGCCATTTTGGTATTTTAACATATAAAATCAAATCATGTACGTAACTGTAAAGCGAAACTTAAAGCGTTGGATTTTCTAAAATAGCCAGTATCTTTTGCACCTATATTCCATTAAAATTTATATAGAGGTAGGCATACGAAGCAAATTGGCAGCAAGAGTGAATTTCAAAATGGCCGCCATTTTGGTATGTTGGCTTATTGACTTAAATTATATACGTATTGCAACTTGAGACTTAAAGCGACAGAAATTCTAAAATAACCAACATCCTATGCACCCATAGTACCATTAAAATAATACTTTTAAGTAGGCATATGTACCAATTTGGCAGCCATATAGCATGCTGTCAGCTATAATCACCGTTATAAATGTATATCAATATGTTGCTTGCAGTATATTCTTGAAATACACAAAATTCGTCTTGCTATAACACAATGCCTTTGTTTGCAGTCAACCACAACATCAACCACATTGTATTATACATGTATGTTGGGATTAGTTGTCATCATCATCATCATCATCTGAGATTAGTTCGTTATACATATTCTCACATCGGCCCACATGTCTACATGCTCTAGTGCAATTGAGTTTATTCTTTCTTCAGCAATGATTCTGGTGCTGGACTTCCTTACATCATGAGTGGAACAAATTTGTCACCTTGAACAACCCATCCCCAGTCACTTGGCTTCATACCATCACTTTTACACATCCAATGTAGATTGTTCTGTAGATACGTTTTCCTGAAGTGAAGCTTTGCAGCTGAGGCTGTAGGTGGAAGTATTTCAGATTTAACAAAGCTCTTTGCTGTGCAAACATTTTTTGGGAAAGAAACCTGTACAGTAAGGATTCCAAAGACTCTGATTGCTGACCATTAAACAGAGACACCATTGCTTTAGGCCTACAGCCTTCACTTAATACATATTCTTGATCCATATTGAGAGTGCAAAATGCCTTTGAACAAACTTGTAATACAGGATCACCAATAATGATTTCATTGAATACAGACTTGCCTACGCCAAATATTCTTGAAGTAGTGTCACAACCTGAAAACGCATGGGCAAACAACATATCCGAACAAATGTCATAACTGAGTTAGCGCTTCAAAACCTTGATATCATACACATATGGTTTATCATTGTCAGACAGAAAGTCCTTACCGTCCTTTTCTGCATGC
Source organism: Amphiura filiformis (assembly GCF_039555335.1). NCBI lineage: Eukaryota > Metazoa > Echinodermata > Ophiuroidea > Amphilepidida > Amphiuridae > Amphiura > Amphiura filiformis. The sequence goes on from NC_092629.1 coordinate 22,918,214, forward strand.
ATAATGAAGAAGTAATACCAACAGATGTGTCCTCTACAATTAGGGTTGTTGACTTAAATGATGCCATTGCGACTGTTGCTTTCACAGCTGTATCAACATGTGCATCTTCTTCAGCATGGATCACATGGCATTCTTTCTGTTGCATACGGTCCCCAGTTAGTTTAACGAGAATCTGTTTGTTCAGATCATTTGAGACGAAGGCTTCTTTCTTGCCAGCAAATTGCCAGCATCTGATATGCCTACCTTATTTGGAAACAGACTTAGTGAAAGATGCATGATTATCAGAAGAGAAACTTCATCAAGGACATAGTGATCAGTCCTTGGAATTTTCTCAGTGGCATCAGCCTCTGATAAGTCGCATGATCTTGTATGGCCTGTAATAGTGGTGCAATGGTTTGGTCATCAGTGACCTTGACAGTCCGAGCATATGCCAGGGATAAATGCGGATGAGAATGTTAATGTGCAAAACCTGTTCAAAGTAGGTGGGTCAAACAAATGGAAGGACAGACTGTCCTTTCATATAGCTAGAAACGGAAGGCTAGAGTCAAAATGTAAGGTCCAGGTCACTGATGACCAAACCATTGGTCTAACTCTGTTGTTACAAAGGTTCCTGGTTGTATCTGGAGATCTGTGCTTAGATAAGGAAGTTTATCATGAACTATCACCATATCCACCATCTTTGTTTGAGGCAAAGTATGTTTAACATAAGCCAGATAAAGCACCAATCCAATACTACAAACCATACATGATCCCATCAGAGTTCTCATCAGAGGCTGATGCTCCTGAGACAGTTCCAAGGACTGATCACTGTGTGCTTGATAGAGGTTCTCTTCTACATCGCTTGAAATGGGCAGAAGGAAGCACCCTTGCTGATAATTATGCATCTTTCACATTTGATCACTATGGCAAGACCACAGTTGTCTTTGATGGATACACTGTTGGACCAAACACAAAGGATAGCCGCATCAGCGCCACAAGAGTCAGGTTGCAAATAAGGTAGACATATCAGATACTGGCAATATGCTGGCAAGAAACGCTTACTCAGTTAAGACATTTGTTCGGATTTGTTGTTTGCCCGTGCGTTTTCAGGTTGTGACTCTACTTCAAGAATCTTTGGCGTAGGTATGAAATCTGTATTGCACAAAATTATCAATGGTGATCCTGTATTACAAGTTTGTTCCAAGGCATTTTTACTCCCAGTATGGATCAAGAATATGTAGAAAGTGAAGGCTGTAAAACAATGGTGTCCTTGTTTAATGATCAGCAATCAGAGTCTTTGGAATCCTTACGCTACATGTTTCTTTCCAAAAAAAGTTTGCACAGCATAGATCTTTGTTGAACCTGAATGACTTCCACCTACAGCTGCAAAACTTTACTCCAGAGAACGTATCTACAGGTCATGCATTGGATGTGTAAAAGTGATGGTATGAATCCAACTTATTGGAGATGGATTGTTCAAATTGACAAATTTGTTCCACACATGATGAAAAGTCCAGCACCAGAATTATTGCTGAAGATGATTCGATGCAATTGTTCTGCAAGATGCATCACAGTGAAATGTAGCTGTAGAAAGAATAGACTGAATTGCACTGAAGCATGTAAACAAATAGGCCAATGCGAGAATATCAATCAAGAATTATTCTCAGAGGATGGCTTCCAAATTGGTATTTCATCTTCTTCTTCTTCTTCAAGTTACGGCTCAACAGGTGGAGAAAAGCGAATCGGTACATATGCCTACTTGAAAGAATAATAATATTAATGGTGCTATGGATGCAAATGATATTGGTTATTTTAAAAGTTAAGTTTCAAGTTACAATACGTGCATAATTAACTCAATAAGTCAACATATACCGAAATGGCGGCCATTTTGAAATTCACTCTTGCTGCCAATTTGGTTTGTATGCCTACCTCTATATAAATTTGAATGGGAATATTGGTGCAAAGGATATTGGCAATTCTATAAAAAAATCTAACGCCTTAAATTTCGCCTTACAATTATGTGCATGATTTGACTTCATAAGCCAAAATACAAAAATGGCGGCCATTTTGAAATTTATTATGGCTTTCAAATTGATCCATCTGAATACCACAATATAAAGATTCATTACTACATCTAGTAATGTACTTCTGAACAAGGTTGTCACCAGTAGAACATACAATAACGAGTGAAAATGGATGAAATCAATAGATTAATGGGTATGTTTCCAGCTTTTGGCGGCCATTTTGATTACGTCACAGTTGGACCCTTCGCGCAAGTTCAATTTGTCTAAACTTTTGATATGTTTTTGTTAGACCTCATACTGCAAGAAAATACCAAAAAACCTTCTGTTGCAATTTTTTGGGGTCATGAGGTAACTTTACTCTACTAAATGTACAAATATACTTCCTACGGGCCCCAGGGATGTCAATATTTAAGTTTATCCGAAATATATCAATATGGGTATCAAATTAAGGCTCTTGACACATATAATTCAAACAACACATCGTCGTTGGGCAGAAAAATCTCATATGTAAATATTCAAAGGTCAAATGCAAAACCTCATATATAAAAAGTGGGCCACAGTACTGAAACCTCGTATGTGTAATTTTTCGTCACCTCAATTTCATGCAGAAATCACGTTGTTGAAATGGATTCAATCATGTTTCACCGTTGTTTCACCACCGTTTAACAACTCGCGTCCGGCGCGTCAGCGTGGTTTAATATTTACATCGCTCTGGCAGTAAACCACGTATACGCGGACGCATCGTTGTTAAACGGTGATGAACAACGGTGAAACATGAATGGAACCGTAAATAACTCAAGTACAGGCTGTATCAAAATTATTGGTACCCATTGGTTTGGAGTTTATTGAAAAGCTCGCTTCTTCGAAAAGCAACATAGGAATGATGGAATCTAGGAATGGCCAAAATTGATGATCTTTTATCACATTAATCAAACAAAAACTGTTGCATTTTGATCAGGCAATCTTGTCCATAATAACTAAAAACTGATGGGTACCAATCATTTTGATACAGTCTGTATAGCGGATATCTATGATACGCCTACAGTAATAAATATTTGCTTACATTTTAAGTTCAAACTATTTGACCTGACTATATGCAAATTCTGACCTCTTAAAATAGGATATGGTGTAAACACCTCTTATTGCTTCCGCGATCAAATATAGAAATATATTTTGCGCATACTCTAAGAAAATTTGAGCAGTTAAAACTTCCATCCCACTGTATTTTAGTTACAATAGACTGTACTGGAATGCTCATAAATAGTTTTAAGAATAAAGTGGAAAGTGAATTTTTGAAGATTTTTTTTTTGGGACTCAAGTCACTTCTCAAGAATTGGTGGATCATTTCTAATTGACTTAAAACGGTTTAAATGCATGCGTGAACCATATTTTGTAGTTTTCTCTCAAAATTACCAAAAATAAGGGAGACGATATGATATTTTTGTAGTCAAAAATTAGATGTACTTAAACAGGAGATTACTCTTTACCCCATAATGTCTCTCAATTCTTCAGGCCTTGCCCTCGGGGGCTAATTTAAGTTTAAGCTTGTTTAATATTGTTGTTGGAGTTGTTTTCTTGTAAGCCTTTTTTTTTTTTGCGCAATGTTGTCTTTGAGCTTAACGCCCCGTAGCTTACCTGAACCAGTCCCATACCTTATTTCATTGCTTTAATTTCTGCTCTTTATATTCTATGGTGTCACATATTACCTCATATATGTATTCACTGCCTTGAAAATACGTACTAAAGTGAATTTTGACCAACATAGGTTGCTATCACTGTGCTAAAGTACTATGCATTAATATGCTCAATATTAGCACTGTTGTACAGTGCTAATTATACATGTAGTGATAAGATTAGATTGAACTGCTAGATAATAATTTTTATGTTGAAAAATAACACCGGTGATTGTCAAGTGGCTGAATATCAACGCTTTGATAAAAAAAACAACTGTAAGCAGAAAAAACTTAATATTTCTGATTTTGTATTGACAAATGAAATAAAAAAAGCTGATGTTTCTATATACGTTTACACAGCAATCATATCTTGGCTAACAGAGGCAGAAGTATTGATAGTTCAACTGTCCCAGGATCTACACCAATTACAAGAGGAGTTCCTTTAACAGTTGACCGGAGAACCACTACTAATGTTCCTGCACCAGCACAAACAATAAGTGGATATCATGAAGACGGCAGGTAAAACGTCCTCTCCTTGTTGAAGATCTAATTAGTTATCCTCATGAATAAAGATTACCTGTATCTTACTTCCCATCAGTGACAAAACTTTTGAGGGGTCCAATTTTTTAACTTCTACGATTAATTAGCATGTACATGTTTATTTTATTTTAAACATACTCCCTGCCCCCCCTTAGACACTAACGCAATACACAAAAGATGCGATAAGAACATTAAACAGTTAAAACTTCGAGCCCAATTTCTTTTGATTACAAAAGACTGCATTGGAATGTTTAAAATGTTCTTGTGATGTGTGAAAATGAGAGATTTCCATGACTTCAGGGCTGAATGAGCCTAAATTGAATGCAACAACTGCCCTTTTCAAAGGTCACAAAGTAGGCCTATGCGTGTCATAAAATTTGATTCATGGCTTGTTACTAATGGAAAATCTCATGTTTTTGAGTGCAGTTTAAAATCCTTACCAAGTGAACGTTTACTGTAATGTTAATCGATTCTTGATCATTCAGCCATGCAAATCCCATTGGTGCAGAGTTCAGCACAATGAGTTGTCAGATGGCCAGTTCCATTCCTTGCCCCAATACGCCTTGTAGTTAACAAGCGTAGGCCTACTCTGTGACTTTTGGAAAGAGCAGTTTTTGTCTTCAATTTGGGTTCATTCAGCCATGAAGTCATGGACATCTTTCATTTTCACAAAACACTTAGTAAACAATCATCAATTAATCATCAATTATTTGTACAACGTTTTACTTTACGATGTTATGATGAAATTTTCAGAGGGGGACTTATTTCTTTTGATGTGTTTAATATTGAACACGAAGACTTTTTCGAAATCAAAGTGGAACTTCTCAGGAACTGATATTGCTGGTTTGGTTCTTATCAGACTTGTAGTGCCTCGACTCGAAATGACTCGACTCGACTCGAGTTTTGATGACTCGAGGACTCGACTCGAGTCAAGGCGACTCGACGACTTGACTCGACTCCAGGGTTGATGACTCGATGACTCGACTCGAATCGAATTTTGATGATTCGATTCAATGACTCGAGGCTCGTGACCCTTGTCACTGTGGCTGAATCGACTTTTTAAAAGTGACTCGAAAATATAAATTATACCTTAATATTTCTGATAATACCTGCATGTTTTCTCCCACACATCTCAGTGTATTGTGATTCTTACATTTTACAAAGTGGGTTTACTATCTGTCAGCCGGGCTTTCAGCATCTTTATGATATCAACTGGGAGCCTCTCTCACATCCCTGCATACTTGGTGTATTGCATAGTAGTCTATAGCACTAAACCCGGCTGTTCTATCTTGCGCCCTCAGACAAGAAGGGGACTCTTACCGTTGTACTCACTGGGCCATGGGAACAATGATTAACAAACATGTCAAAATAAATATACCTCTTTATGAAACAATTCAAAAAGATTTATTATCAGAGAATACGCTCCTAATAAATTACAAAATGAAACGCACATTGGTGTTTTGTGTTGTCTATGCGGAGAAAATTGACTGGAACTGAAAGGTCCTGTACTAATCCAATAGGGATGTCGTTAACGTGTCCCCTTTGACATTGTGAGAAATGGGTAAGTGCACAAGATGGAACAACACAATGGAATACACTGCCCTTCGTGCATATTTATGCTGCACACGGCCTCCTAGTGCCCCTTCCCTAGTCCCTGTGTACAGTGAGTATGTTCCTTATGTGCCGCACACACACCCCCCACCCCCACACACATAAGTCTGCTGCCTGATCCATGTAAATACATGTAGTTTTTTGAGAAAATTACCTGAGTTCATGTGTATTCAGGTTTATTAAGGTATTGTAATGGTGGTTTGGTTGAGTCTTTGAAGAGTATAATTGTGTAGGCCTATGGCTCTTGGGGTGAATCTGTGAAGTGTCTATTGTGTGGGGTGGTGTATTTGTGTGTGTGGGGGAGACAAAAAGTGTTATTTTCCTTGAAACTGCATAGTCCTGCATTGTGGCAGTGTACATGTACATGTATACTATCATGGGATTGGTTCAAAATTCTTTCAAGTCTGTTGGAATCTTTGATAAAAGCTATAGCTTCCATTTTTCGACATGGACTCAGAAGGGAGGCGGGCACTCAACTTCAAAAGTAACAGGTATTGTAGTGGGCTCCATTTATTATAGTCAAATATACATGATGACATCTTTTTAAGTCGTACCCGATGACCTGATTGACCTCTTTTATTTTTAGGGCCGGCTACTCAATGACCTCCTTTTATTCGAGCATTTTATCATCAAGTTGCCATAAAATAATGCAGATCTTTCAAATTCTCTTATTTTAGCAAATTTGTAATTGTACGACAAATCAGGATCAAAATAGAGACTTTTTCTTCGTTTTTTGTAAATGTTCTACCTGATGACCCCTTTATTCAAAATGTTATACCCAATGACCCATTCTTTCAAATGTTTACCCAATGACCCCATTTTTCATTTTGTTACCCAATGACCCCCCCCGCACACACACACCCCCACACACCCCCACCCCCACCCACACACTTTTTAGTGACTCGAAATGACTCGACAAAATATATCCGACTCGACTCGACTCGACAGAATGGCCTGACTCTACTCGACTCGACTGACAACTTCAAATGACTCGACTCGACTCGGACTCGAAGGGCATCATGACTCGACTCGACTCGAAGCTCGAAGGCTCAATGACTCGACTCGGACTCGACTTTCAGTGACTCGACTGCAAGTCTGGTTTTTATAATTCCTTAAAATGTGTCTAAATATCATTTATTGTTGTACAAAGATTGTTAAATAAATATGTTTAAATGCAACCAATTTGAACCATAGTTTGCAGTTGTTCTCAAAATTACCAAAAATGAGTTAGGTATATTAGCGTAGCAGGGTGACGATATGATATTTATGTAGCCAAAATTACATATAATCAAACAGAAGATTAATATTATAAATGGTCACCCAGACATTGTTGCAGAGATTTTCATTCAATGGGCTGGCCTCTGTTTTAAGAGTCCTATTTTTTTCGCCTAATATCCTTAGGTCTAGCCAAAACCAAACCCTAGCCATAACCGAAATAAACCTAAAACTGCTAAATAATAGTAAAAAAAATAGTTTAAAAAACAACAACCGAGAATTGTCAAGCGGCTGAATACCAACGCTTTGAGAATGGTTTCTGGTAATAGGTCTGTCACACTACGACGGACTGGATCAACGTACATCACCGAATACAAAAATATTTTATTCGGTGGAAAAATCACCAGTCCGGCAGAAGATTCGGTGGGATTTTGGGTCCGATTCCCGTTCGTCTCTCTATGCGTTGTGGCCGCTAATAATCCTGCAGGCGTCTTATATCCGATCGTTCAACGTCCGACAAATGACTGGATTTGGGGGTCCGATTCCCGTTCGTCTCTCTAAGCGTTGTTGCCGCTAATAATCCTGCAGGCATTTTATATTCAATCGTTCAACGTCCGACAAATGACCGGCGAATCCGTGGCATGTGGCACCAACAGGGACGTCCACCCTATCAGAAAAGTGGGGAGGAGAGGGTGTTTGAGAGGGTTTTGACCCCTTAGAGGCAGTGACGTAGCAAGCACTTTTTCAGAAGGTGAACAAAGTGGGGAAAGACAACTTTAAGGGGGAAAACTTTGACGAAAATGGTCAAATATTGGCTAATAAGTACAAAAGGGCTACAAATCTGATATATCAGGGCAACCAGCGTCTGGGGGAAATAGAGGTGAGAAACCTTTGGACAATGAAGGCCCAATTGAAGCCATTTGTCATTTTTTGGATCAATTTTAGCACTATTATTGGGTACTATTTTAGTTTGAAACAGCCGCAAATTGGTGAAACGAAAGCCTTATTGAAGCCATTGAAAAGTTTTCACCATTATTATATAATATAAACAATTGTTTTAAAAATAACACGTGGATGTCCATAGCAGAAGCAAAAAGGAAGACTTGTCCATTTTTCAAATGAAGGTCCAATTGAAGCCATTTGCATGGGGACTGTAGGGCCTATTTACATTATTAGGCCTAGGCCTATTGTGTAAAAATTTAGTTTTAAAATGGAAAATTTGGAAAATTGTTTTGGTGCATCATTTTTACACTATTATTGCCTTAAACAAAAAAACAAAGAAGGCCCGAACTGAATTTGCAAAATTTAAAATGTTACACTGATCCACTGACACTTAGATATAAGACTTCAAACTCGTAATTTCAGGTAAAGCATGCATGGATTGATATGTTAAAGTCAGTAATAGACCTAAGTCTTTGGTGACAAAATGTCACGGGCCCTACATATCGACGGGCCGGCAGTAATTTTCACAGGCTTTTGGGCCAAGGAACCACATTTAAGCACTGCCTATAAAAATCACAGGCCTATACTTAGGCTTACTATATACTATCCTGGGCCTACTCAATAACGTACAATTTAACCTTTTCCATGTTTTCTCTTCTTTTTTCTTTCTTGTCAATCACTAAAACTGGTAGGAATTTGATATTGCGTCCTCTACCCTTCAGAAAGTGCCCCTCCCCAATACTACTTACATGCATAGGCCTACTAAATTACGTGCAATTTAACTTTTTCTCTTCTCTTCTCTCTTCAATTTTTTCTTTCAAAACTTCTTTTCTTTTTTCTCTCCTTCCCCCTTTTTTCTACTTGTCAGTCACTAAAGTACTGGGGAAATATGATATTGCGTCACTCACCCTTCAGAAAGCCCCCCCATGATCGATGCACATGTGCGCCATAGGACTACATCCGGTACAAGCGCCTGCGAAACCTTGCAAACACCTGCGGTATATAAACGAAAGAATAACGAACAAATCCAGGGTATATATACAGAACAGTACGAACACACATCGGACAACTTCCGAACATGTGTATTCGGCACACTCCGTTTCAAGTTTTGTGCATGCACAAAACTTAAAACGTATTGTCGACGGACTAAAAAACATCACCTAACACGAAACGCATTTGGCGGATAATAGCAGGACATATGAAGAACATAAAACGAACATTGACGAACACTAACGGATTTGCTAAAATACCATCCGTTTCTTATACGGAAGACCGATCCGGTGTAGTGTGACACTAACACGGTCTGGATCACCGAATGCAAAAATATGCTATCCGGTGGTGAAGGCCTCACAGGAACGTATTTGCAACGAACACGGGCCGAGTGTAACGAACAAAGAACGAACATGAACGAAAGGAGAGTGAACAAACTCCGGCAATATGCAGCACCATACGAACACACATCGGATAAATACCGAACATGTGTATTCGGTACACTCGATTTCAAGTTTTGTGCATGAACAAAACTTGCCGACGGACTTAACGAACATCACCTAACACGAAACGCATTTGGCGGATGATAGCAGGACATAAAAAGAACATAAAACGATCATTGACGAACAACAACGGATTTACTAAAATACCATCCGTTTCTTGTACGGAAGACCTATTCGGTGTAGTGTGACAGACCTATAAAACTCTTAAAAAGCAAAAAAAGAGTTTTTATTTGGTATTGACAAATGAACTCTTAATTAGCTAATGTTTGTATATGGTCAATTCCAGCGAAAGCGGGACAAAATTCTCTCTATGTTAACTTTCCACTTTAAAATGTCATTAATAAAGGAAATCACGTTATTGATGGAGCATATCATGTCACGTCCAATGTGCTCTCTTTGTGCATATAGGCCTTTACTAGCAGGTCATACCAGGGGACAAGTTATGATGGTTTAAATGAATTGGCGTTACCAACGAATTCAAAGATAAAGCACCATATATGTCATTGAATGTCCTTCAATCAAAATGAAATTATTACCGTTAGAAAGACGTTTGCATGATCTCTCATCATATGTAAAACGATTGAATTCCACCAAAGTTTGTGGACTCTAGAGGCCATTAAGTCAATTTGGCTAATAATTTTGTTACCCGCGTATCAAAAATAAAATGATCGTTCTGAAAAATGTTAAGTGAATATGCCATATATGACTATATCATGAAACGAAGTTTCGTTCTATAATTCTGAGGTCCAAGTGATCATTTTATGCAAATACGTTTTACCCATAAAATTCCATAAAATCAAATTTGACGTTACCCACGTATCTACTGTTACCCACAGGTCCAGCAAATATAATTGCCATAACTTGAATTAAAATTTAATGACTTTGGACACTGAATTTAGTTTGACAAGCGCTTGAAATTGTAAATCGTAAAAATAAGTTCACCGCTTTAAAAAAGAATCTACGACGGTTTAACCTTTTGTTACCCACGAATCCCGAGTAGATGCTAACCTTGAAAAACAAGGAGATTGTTTATTTTAAGTTTAAATCAGCACATATTCAAGCCATGGATATGCTATAATTTTTACAGTACTTACAGTTTATGCACCTAAGAAACGCAAACCCCAAACGGTACTATAGTACTTATAGCTTTACCCACGAATTCGGCGTTACCCACGAATCAAAGGATTTACTCGTAAATTATATGTTTCTTATGCATCTTAACATTTTGAAAACATGTGAAATAGGTTCCAAAACAGTCCTGTTTAATAGCGGCCTCTTGAAGGTATACTGAAGCTGTATCATGAAGTTTTGATTGATTATCCTAAATTACCATTTTTTGGGTAAATGCAATTGGTTAGAGAAACGGGAATCATTAATAAAAGCAATATCAAAAATAATCCAAACTATTAATATCTATATATTAATATTTTTGATTATTATTGATATTTCTTTTTATATGAACTTCAAAATTGCATCGTGCCGGACAGTCAATTGAAATCGAACTGACGTTAAAAAATGTCAAAAAAGTTTTAAATCGTGGACCATCGTTTAAAAATCGTAACCCATCGCAGATCACCGTTTCAATGCCGCAGGTACTCGCAAACCACCCGCCATCAACAGTCAACATCCGTCAACCTCCGGACAAAATTCGCAAGTCACTGTCGCACCAAGATCGTTACAATTTCGTTACTTGCCACAATATGTCGTCAGGGTTCGAGATGTGACGTCACTTGCATTTGTTTTTTCGTCAATAGTCGTTGACAACGACTACCAACGAAATTGTGACGACATCAAAAGGACTAAAGACGGCCTCGCATGGTATGGAAACGTCAAAGAAATGAGGGTTGCGGTCTCTAACAAAATCTGAACGGAATCACAACTACTTCTTTTGCCGTCACAACATTTTCAACATGTTTAAAATTTTCCGACGGAAGCGACGAATAATTTCGGCTGTCTGCGGTCGCTAACGCATCAGTCAGCGACAACTGACGGCAACACACGATGAGTGACGGTAAATTCAAAATTGCAATTCGCAGCTGAACGTCGCTTGCCGTTCACCCCTATTCGTCATAGTGTGACCGGGCCTTTAGGAAGCGTTGAGCGAGTATAAAAAACGCCTGTTGATCAAACTTGGAATGAACTGCATTGAAGCGAGCATTATGTATGTAATTGTTAATTTCTTCGCAACATTTAACCGTGTCAAATATAACTTTCGTATGTGATGCACAATAAAATAGGAGGAGAAGGAAAGAAGGAGGAAAGAAAGAAAGAAGAAGAAGAAGAGAAAACTTTTTTCTCGGGTGCGGTTTTGAACCCCGACCCTTCGGGTGCCACGCCCGTGCACGCGCCTACCTTGCCACGGGATGTAGCTTACCCGGCATCACGTGGGGTACCTGTTTGTGCCTACGCTTTCTGAATTGAGGTTTTTTGATGTTTGGTACGGTTAGGTTTAAAGAAGAAACGAAAAAGAATTCACTTGGCACAACGGCATTCGAACCATTGTGTAGCCAAAATTACCCATGCGTGACATTTGCCCCTAATGGTTTATGTCAAATATAATGGCTGGGGTAGCTTTTGCCCGAGATTGATATAAAATTTGATGGTTTGAACCAAATACTACAAATTTATTGGTCGAGCTATGAGTTTTGAAATATTGGACGAGACGTTGTCGAGTCCATTATTTTAAAACTAATAGTCAGACCAAAAAATTGGTTGTATTGGGTAAAGAAAATCCATCCAATTTTATCATTATTATGTTTTCAAAATATTTAATTGTCTTGATTAATCTCTAAAGGAAAATTAAGTTGTATTCAGCTTCCAAGTTCGTGGCCAGCAAAATATAGTAACATTTGGTACAGCTGCAATATTTCGTCGCCCGTATTCGACATTTTAAACATTTTTGAGAAAATTGGTACATTAGTTTGTTATGTTCTACTCTATATATTCACCAAAAAACATGCCTCAAAGTGGCTTAATTAGTAAGATATTAATTAATTTAATTATGTCGAATTTGCAAAACCTTGAAATGTCTGTATCACATAACGACGTGTTTGCCGATCAGTCCAGGGGTCGCATTTCATGAGTTTGCGCGTCCAGGGACTCCTTTTTTTATTTTGCACATTTTGGACTCCTTAAATCTCAAGTTGAATGTGACCAAAGGGTCCTATAAAAACTGCATGGACTCCTTAATTTCACATAGGTATAAATCGTCAGTTAAAAATAAAAAAAATAAAAAGATCAGTCAATCTTTAAAATCACCATAGGCCAACAACACTAATAATTTCACTGGAATATTTGACAAGTTCTGAAGTTTAGAATTTCGGACAGATGGACTCCTTAAATTCTCATCGGAAACCTTAAATGTTGGTTTAGGGTCCAGAAAAGTTAAATTGGAGCCCTTGATTTTTTGTGCTCGCGCTACCCCTACCGATCACCTACACTGTGCAAGCCCATTCTTCATTTTGAAGATTAGTGACGTATTTGCACTACTTATTTGCGCGACTTTGCGGTAAAATTGAGGTTTTGTACTTTTTACATAGTGACGTATTTGCGCAACTGTTTCACAGTGACGTATTTGCACGATATTTGTCATTTGAACCAGGCAGCGAATGGCATGGCATGATAGAGCCGGCAACTTGTGAAACCGCCCGGCCGTATGGCATTTTCCATATACTCGGTTAGTTTTGTGGGGTTCATTATCGAACCCCACGGTTTTAGCATTTATTTATTAACATAGACCTATTTGCTTGTGATATTTCAAGCGTTTAAAATTTCAAAATAATCCCATTCAATTACACGGTTGACGATGAAAATTTTCTGAATTTAGAGAATGCAATGCGACCACCACCTGATTTTAACGGCGAAGTTGTCATTAATTCTTTTCACATAGTGACGTTTTTTATTTAATATTGATTGTTTACAGAATAAGTTATGTTCTGATAGTGATAAGTGAACTGTATTGAAAATATGGGACCTATATTTCCATAACGTTTAACTTGAGTTTAATCGTCAATCAAGTTACATGTTATCAAGATTATGCAGCAAATGGAAATCGCTAGATTTTCATGTTCGATTTTGCAAATACGTCATTATATGATACGGCCGCCGATTTGAAGGATTTGACAATGCTAGCAATAGAGTCTACACTGTGGCACTATGCTGGTTTCATACTTTCCTGCCGCTTGCCGCTTTGCTGCTCTGACAACGATTTTACTGCACTATGCAGTCGCATCAGAAACCCCTACGGTTACCAGCAGCAAGCCGAGATATCAATCACTCTACCAGTCTGCCCAAAGATCGCTAGGTCTAAGAGTTGAATTCAAATTCAAGTCAACTCGGGAGCAGTTTCAATATGACGTACTGTATGAGACCATTAAAGCGAGAGCATGGAGCGGCAAGCGACAGAAGATATGAAATCAGCATTAGGCTAGGCCTTAGACTAGGCTTAGCCTAAAATAGGCTAAAAGAAGAAGAAGAAAAAGATGAAGAAATACAAGAGTCTAACAGATATCGGCTAGACTAATAAACTCCTACAAAATAAGTACTGACAACATAAAATGAATTTGCAAGGGTAAAATATTGGATCGCTCGAAATTTTTGGATTGTTTTGTTTAAAATTATCAGAATAAAGAACACGATCTTGACTACTAATGCTACTCATCCCACAAATTACTTGCACTTGCCATTATAACATCGAGGCTTGATTATGCCAACTCTCTGCTTTATGGTATTACATCGAAAGGCTCAAACAACCTTCAACGTCTACAGAACCGTGCAGCCAAGCTCATCTTCAAGGCAAAAAAAATATGATCGTGCCACACCTCTCCTTCATGACTAGGTTACCAATACCTAGTCGCATCCATTACAAGCTGTTAACCATTGTCTACAAATTTTTCATGGACTAAACAACATTTCCATCTTGCATCACTGAACTCATTCAGCCTTACATTCCCAGTAGAAGTGGATTACGCTCTGCCCAGGATAACACGCTTCTAATTGTTCCGCATACACGCACTCTAACTGGTGATAAAGCCTTCTTTGTAGCAGGACATTTTCTTTGGAACAAACTCGCTCACCATATCCGCCAATCTCCAACGCTGGCAACCTTCTGGTACATGGTCTAATCTAAAGACTCATTTATTTACTATTTGATTTCTCATTTGTTCATGTATGTTGTTTTTCTTATTTATTTTCTTTGGTAAAGCGCTGTGATACATATTTTTTCTTCGTAAGAACGCTATATAAGTGCCTGCATAGCATAGCATAGCATAGCATAGCATAGCATAGCATAGCATAGCATAGCATAGCATAGCATAGCATAGCATATCATAGCATAGCATAGCATAGCATAGCATAGCATAGCATAGCATAGCATAGCATAGCATAGCATAGCATAGCATAGCATGGCATAGCATAGCACAAGTCACATGCAAACATGCATCAGCTAGATCCAGTGTCCAAAAGGTAATATCCAGAATTGGGGTCAAATATCCTTTAGGGGTTACTTCCGGTATTATAACCAAATACCTTCAAAATACTACTATTTCCGCCTATTACATTGTACAATAGTGTCTCCTGGTCACTTGCTTGGCATATGTACCACCGAGTTTAACTTGAGGTCAAATGTCACACAAAAGTCATCATGGTCGAAAATATGATGTCATATTACTTTTATTAAAATGTATACTTTTTCCACAAATTACATAATACGATGACGTCACTTGCACATATGTATCAGTTATATATGATTTGTGCCTGGATTATCAATAAATCAAATCAAGATCAGTGTTTAAAAGTAATTATTCCGAATTGGGGTCAAGTTCATTTAGGGATTATTTCCAGCATATAACCCAATGCCTTCAAAATGTTGCTACTTCCGCCAATTACGTAGTCAGTAGGACCAGTAGCTGGTTGCACATATGTTATATAATAAATTTAAAGGTCAATGGTCATCCACTTCCGGTGGATAAACGTTCATTATCCTGGTAGACAACCTTCTGAAAAATCAACTTCTTGAATTGACGCTCTAACTGTTACCTACCCATGTCGGTCAAGCGGGTATCCTGCTAGGATTTTTATGGAAATAAAAATATGAATGGATGCTGAATGACCTGGATTTGACTGATGATATTGCCCTGCGGGAATCTTCCATAGCTCGGGCCCAGTCACGGCTTAATAGGACAGCAACTGCAGCAGCAGATCTAGGTCTTGTCATCAGCGAGCCTAAGACAGAATATATGACTGCAATCTGTAACGCCCTACAAGAACTTGAAGTCAGAGTTTACTTTAACGCACAAAACACGCGTATTTACTCATTCAGGCACTTTGCTGACTCCTTCAAATCCAAAGTCCCAAAGTCCAACGCGTACAAAATCTTGAAAACGTACGCGTTCAGATATTGCATGATTTGAATAGAGAAACACCCGATATTGTGAATTTATTCTCGGCTTTTGGCATTTAGGACCTACTCCCGATATGTAGGGCCCATCACATTTTGTCAGCATCGATCCATGTATGTTTTAGTGATTGTGAGTCTCTAAAATTGTAGAGTGTCAGTTTGAAATCTTGCAAATTGGGTTCGGGTCCTTTTTCTGTTTAAATGATGCA
Organism: Amphiura filiformis; assembly: GCF_039555335.1. Lineage (NCBI taxonomy): Eukaryota > Metazoa > Echinodermata > Ophiuroidea > Amphilepidida > Amphiuridae > Amphiura > Amphiura filiformis. The sequence continues at coordinate 22,934,297 of NC_092629.1, forward strand.
CCAAATGTCTTCAATTGGACTTTAATTTTGCAAAATTTTCCCTCTCAGAGGGGAACATCCACATCAGACACCCCAAGTTCTGAGGGGGGAACATCACCCGGCGTAGTTCATAAACAAATGGCCACTTTCACTTCTGCTTTCGACATTCGTCAATTTATGTTTAACACAATTTATAGGCCTACCATAATAGGGAAAACTTGCCGTCCACGAAAGGCTCCATGGACTGCTCATTCACATATGTTCGGCTTTTTTAAACAAAAATTTCACACATTAATACTGCCAAAATGATCCACCAAATTGCTTCAATTAGGTCTTCATTTTGCAAAAGTTTCTTACTTCTCAGGGGGCATTTTTATTTATTTTTTTTTTTTAAATTGAAAAAAATGTCTTGAAGTCATAGTGAATCCAGCACCTTTTGGCGAAAGAATAAGTTTATGGTACAAAATATTTTGCCATTTTGAAGCTAAACTGTTGAAATATGGTGCAAAAGTGGACTAAATTCGCGCCAAGCGCGCAAAAAAATTGCACTTTTGGGACTAAAATGACCAAATATGAGGTTAATTTGGTCAGAAACCCACATACAGGCGTCAACATTGGGGGGGGGGGGGTGTTTGTATGGACCATCCCCCTGGCATAATATTGGGGGAGATTTCTCCCCACCCTGGATCTACGCCTGTCCAAAAACACACATATTGTTAAAAATGTCTTCAAAAATAATAATATAAAAATACCCCTTGGGCAATGTTTTTGACTCCTTCAGAGGAAAAATTCACAATAGAAAGAGTCAAAAAAATTTGAAAATACCCCTTCAGCAAAATGCTTAAAGAAAACCCTGCTTGAAGTCTATGGTAGTACAATCAATCATGTCACAGACTTTAGGTGCTTAGGTTCCAAGATGGGCTCTAGTGTTGGAGACCTACAAAGACGAAAAGCACTAGTCAGGCAGCTTTCTGGAAACTGGAACGCCTTTGGAGAAGCCCGTCACTGCCAATCGAAACAAAACAAATCAAGCTGTTCGAGACAACGTGTGTTACTGTCTTTCTGTACGGGTGCGAGTCAAGGGTAATCACCAAGGACATGGAAAACAAGATCAATGCATTTGCAACATCTTGCTACAGAGTCATGTTAAACATCAAGCGTGTGGATCGGATTCCAAATGAAACCATCTACAATCTGACCAACATCAACTCAAACTTCTCGGCAATATACTGCGTCTTGAAGACAACAAGCCTATGGAAGAATATGCCCTTTGCTTTCCATCACATGGGAAAAGGAAACCGGGACGGCCGCGCACACTGTACTTACAGCAACTATGTCCAGTACATCCTGGGAGATACAGTAGGGATGCTGCAGCCAAACAAAATTGTTTCGCTTGCCCAAGATTACAATAGTTGGATATTGATTGTAGTCGCCTGTTCCGCAGCCGACTGATGATGATGATAAACCAAGTGCCTTCAAGATGTTGCTAATTCTATCAACTACATAGTACAACGATATCACTTGGTCACAGGTCATGGGAAGGTCCTTATGGCCGATAATAAGATTTCCTGTAATTGTTACTAAAATGACCTTCTATTGCATATAGCAGGATGATGTAACCTGCTAAAGGTATACCACATCATTGGGGTCAAAGTTTATGTAGAGGTTACTTCCGACATATAACCAAAATACGTTCAAATTACAGAGTGCATCTACGTTAATTGGTCACTACGATCACTGGTTAGTGGCACAAATGCCAAGTGATCCATGGCTATGACTAAGGTCGCATATACTACTATACGTAATTAGCTCTACATGTAGTGTCTTTATTTAGTTTTTCACTATTGTTCTTTTTTCTCTGCTTCTTCTCTTTCTAGTTCATCCTTCATTATATCAATGTTCGAGTCAGTGTTTACCGAAAAAAATGAAGCATATTTTGTTTAACATTTTATGTTTTCTAGTGCTCTTACCGATGTTGAGAATATGGATTCCTCTGAAGTACCCAAGCAGCTGACGATTATTCAAAAGATCGAGGTTTTGTCTGCTGTTATGCATACATCAGGGAGTCCTAAGGAGGTTCTGCATAAGTTCCAAGAACTTTTCGTAAGTATCTTGCCTTATATGCACATATTTCTAGTACTTGTAAGCGGGCTCGAGCACCAATCTCCGTGGTGGAAATTACCGGGTGCTCCATACACCTACATGTACTCATGATCATGTAACCCTAAACGTAATCACGTCCTATTTTGGCTTAAGATTCCTGCCCGTTCTCATGGTCTATAGTACCTATAACCAGTGATCCTTACCGGAAAAGTGTGTACATTTTTTTTTAGCTTTTCACATGCTGTAAATAATATTTAAACACATAAATGTATAATTATGTAATTTGTTTCTACTAATATTTCATTTTGGAAAGATGTTCGTATCATGACCGTTTAAGGTGGGTAATGGTGAATCCAACGGACGAGGATACAAAACACATCAAGGATCAATAAATGATACAAGAGGATACCTTGAATATGAACAACAGAACAACAGAAAAGAAAACGAGCAAGGTACACCAACTTGATGTGGGGAAACAAGTAAAATACAGACTAGACAATATGCAGGGGGGGGCAAACCAGCAAATGTATGCATAGGAAGTAGGCAAAGTTCGATAGCCAAAAATTACCAGTTCCATGGCTCTCAAAAGTGCTAAACCTGCAAAAACAACAAGGATAAAGTAACCTGGAGCAGACAAACAAAACCAAACAGACAAAAAACAACCGACGTTTCGAGCAGATAAACTGCTCTTTTTCAGGGACAGACAACAATATATAAAAGCAAACAACGGAAACTACATGCTGTAGCTTAAAAAAGTCAAAAACTGAAGACAAGTTCAAATTGAACTCAGTAGCAAACAAGATAAACTCAGAGGAAAATAAGCATGTCTTACTCCAATGAAGCACAGTTTACTACAGTGAGAAACTGGAAAGCATTATGTAAATATGCAAGACCACAGGACAATAGGGTATTGTCCTAATTGACAGGAAGTAGATGTCAAGAGGGGTCGTAGTCAATAGAAAAGGAAGAGAATGAATAGAGGGATATAAGTGGGCCAATGTCACTCAAATTTAAAAGAGAAGAGAGGAGTCATGCATATTACAAAACAATTATTTTAAATACATGTGTTAAAAAAGAGAGAAAAAAATTACAGCAAAAATTGCTGAATACAACACAAGTCGAGGAAAGTCTCAAATATTAGAGTGTAGTATGAATACAGAAAGAGGGAGTGGGGAGTAGAAAAACAGGAGTAACAATGCAAATGGTCCACGCATGATAAATAAAAAAAAAATAACTGCAGTTCATGTGGATAGGCCTGTAGTGAAGTGGTAAAGCCAAAAATCACTAAAACCAAAGCACAGTAAAATACTGTTACAAATTAGCATGAAATATGCTAAAATAGGTAGTGATACAAGGTCTACTAAAAGATGGAAAACCATAGGCAAGCAAGGAGGCCTGAAATGAGAATCCCAAATGTGAATTGACACATCAAGCATGTAATACATGTAGATCCAGTAGTAAATGAAAAAGTAATTAGAAAAGATATGCATGGTGCAATAAATATTATAGGCCTGCATAATACATGTGTTAAGAAAAGTGAAAAGCCAATAATTGTTGAATCAAAACACAAGTTAAGGAAGGTCACATATAATAAATTGGCAGTATGCATGCAGAAAAAAAGGGGGGGGGGGGAGCTTTGGAAGTAGAAAAACAGATAAAGTAAAATATGCATATGAGCTCATATGGACCGTGCATGATAAAACCAATTATCAGTGCATGTATAGACCTTTAGATGAAAGTGGAAAGCCAATGAATCACTAAAACCAAAGAACAGTGAAATACCGTAACAAATTGACATGAAATATGCCAAAAAAGGTAGTGATAAAAGGTCAATACAAGCAAGCAAGGAGGGAGGCCTACAGTAGCGTAAAAGCCACATGTGAGTTGACCCATCAAACATGTAGGCCTACATGTATGTCAAGTACATGTAGTGAATGCAAGTAAGATCCATAGGCCAAATAAGGATACACTGGCACGTTAATCTTTAACATTTAAGCCAAGTGGTTGGGTTGTCTTAAGTTTAGAGATCCAGTCTTTCTCAAGTTTTTCCTTCGCATGAACGTGTCAGTCTTTGGGGGTTTGTCAATACCCATGACAGATATGTGACTAGCAGAATGTCCTGGGAGGTTGAAATGTTTGGCTACTGGTGTATTTCTGTTAAGGCCAGCATCTGCACAATGCTCACCCAGTCTGGTTTCTGTTTGAGACAACTCAACAACTCTGATCACTACCAAAAGCTTGATCATGATCCCACCACTAAATTTAGCAAGCGTGTATGTAAAGGTCTTAACAAAGCCTTGGATGTGGACCTAATAGATCATGATCACAAGGTTGCTCTCACTCCCAAACGTCCCAAACCAGGTAGATTTTACACACTGCCTAAGATTCACAAACATTTTGACACTATACCACCTGGCCGTCCTATAGTGCCAATGGCAGTGTCACAGAAAGGGTTTCTCTTTTCATTGACCACCATCTCAAACCACATGTCTCATCCTTGCCATCTTATGTTCAGGATGACATGGACTTCCTACGCAAGATACAGGCTGTTAATGCACAAGGGCCCCTTGCGCCTAACACCATGCTTTTCACTATGGATGTTTCAGCCCTCTACACTAATATCCCGGCACAAGAGGGTATAGATGCATGTCGTTCTTTTCTTGAACCCGCATATTCTTCTGACCAACTTGATGCTTTTTGTGACCTCATGCATAGTGTTCTTACTTGCAATAATTTCACATTTGACGGCACAAACTACAAGCAGATATTTGGGACCAGTATGGGTACGAAAATAGCGCCCTCTATGGCTTGCCTTTTCATGGGCCGTCTAGAAGAACGTCGGCTCTCCTCTATATCCAAGAAACCCCTCATGTGGATGAGATATATCGATGATATTTTCTTTCTGTGGTCACATGGTCCGGATGAACTTCAGCACTTTGTAACCTTGTGCAAATCTTTCCATCCCACAATTAAGTTTACCTCTGAATCCTCAATCAAGGTAATACCCTTCCTGGATGTACTGGTATCCATCAGAGATGATACTCTCCATACGGACCTGTACTCTAAAACCACTGACTCACACCAGTTTCTTCACTGGACTTCCTGTCATCCCAAGCATACCAAGTCAAGTCTTCCGTATAGCTTGGCTTTCCGGTTGAATCGCATCTGCTCCTTTTAGTGTAATTGTTTAAGAACCACTGTGGCAAGTACCAGCGACGAACCGCCAACACCCCCTGAGCGGCAGTAGTGAACTTTAATTTAAACTGTGACCGTTTTGCCGTGTAAAAAGACTCAGTTATGAAAAGAAGACGAAAACATGATATCGTAGAGAGCGTGGACAGTTCGTCTTATTAATAAAGCCAACAGGGATAGCATGCGCGTATTGGGGGGGGACTTTGAGGGCGCCAGCCCCCCGGGGTAAAAACAGGGGGCGGCCAAAATGAAGGGGCGGCGGAAGAAGAAGGGGCGGCAAAAGCAGAGGCGGCAAAAACAGGGGCGGCAAAAACAGGGGCGGCAAAAACGAAGGGGCGGCAAAAAGAATTAGTAAATAAAAAAGGGCGGAAAAATATGATAAAGCATAAAAAAAATTGAAAAAATGGTACTATACATCAAATTGTGCTGCTCTTAGGGCGCTAGCGCCTGAGACCTTTTTTTTTACTCTTCACTTTTTCAAACGACCGAGAATTCGGTCAACCTTTTCGGGCTGTTGAGGGAGGGGCGGCAAAATTGAATTTTCTTCAGCCCCCCGTGGTTGGGGCGGCCACGGTACGCCACTGGATAGTACATAAGTAAACAAATATTAACAATTTTTCCTGATGAATTATGTTTGTCCATGTTTTGGTCGAGCGTGTTGCTCCCGGCCGCGTAATTACTTTCTGCAACTATAATGGGACGCAATAGCTTATTAATACACATATGACTCATATATATGTTAATTACATACACTAATTTAAATGTACTGAATATTCATGAGCAATGTACTATATATTCATTAGCAAAAGAATTAACAGCCTGATTAATCTATCATTAACCATGCATGCCCACTACCCCTCCCATATGAGATATGCATCCCAACCCTCCCTACCATCCTAACCATCCCTAGCACGATAACCATGCATGACCACTACCCCTCCCATATGTGATATGCATCCCAACCCTCCCTACCATCCTGACCATCCCTAGCACGATAACCATGCATGACCACTACCCCTCCCATATGCGATATGCATCCCAACCATCCCTACCATCCTGACCATCCCTAGCACGATAACCATGCATGCCCACTACCCCTACCATATGCGATATGCATCCCAACCCTCCCTACCATCCTGACCATCCCTAGCACGATAACCATGCATGCCCACTACCCCTCCCATATGAGATATGCATCCCAACCCTCCCTACCATCCTGACCATCCCTAGCACAATAACCATGCATGACCACTACACCTCCCATATGCGATATGCATCCCAACCCTCCCTACCATCCTTACCATCCCTGGCACGATAACCATCCATGCCCACTACCCCTCCCATATGAGATATGCATCCCAACCATCCCTACCATCCTGACCATCCCTAGCACGATAACCATGCATGACCACTACCCCTCCCATATGCGATATGCATCCCAACCCTCCCCACCATCCTGACCATCCCTAGCACGATAACCATGCATGGCCACTACCCCTCCCGTATGCGATATGCATCCCGACCCTCCCTACCATCCTGACCATCCCTAGCACGATAAGCATCCATGTCCACCACCCCTCCCATATGAGATATGCATCCCAACCCTCCCTACCATCCTAACCATCCCTAGCACGATAACCATGCATGACCACTACCCCCCCAAATGCGATATGCATCCCAACCCTCCCTACCATCCTGACCATCCCTAGGACGATAACCATCCATGCCCACTAGCCCTCCTATATGAGATATGCATCCCAACCCTCCCTATTATCCTGACCATCCCTAGCACGATAACCATGCATGACCACTACCCCTCCCATATGCGATATGCATCCCAACCCTCCCTACCATCCTGACCATCCCTAGCACGATAACCATGCATGACCACTACCCCTCCCATATGCGATATGCATCCCAACCCTCCCTACCATCCTGACCATCCTTAGCACGATAACCATCCATGACTAATACCCCTCCCATATGAGATATGCATCACGACCCTCCCTACCATCCTGACCATCCCTAGCACGATAACCATCCATGCCCACTACCCCTCCCTTGTGAGATATGCATCCCAACCCTCCCTACCATCCAGACCATCCCTAGCACGATAACTATGCATGACAACTACCCCTCCCACATTTGATATGCATCCCGACCCTCCCTACCATCCTGACCATCCCTAGCACGGTAACCATCCATGCCCACTACCCCTCCCTTGTGAGATATGCATCCCAACCCTCCCTACCATCCAGACCATCCCTAGCACGATAACTATGCATGACCACTACCCCTCCCACATTTGATATGCATCCCGACCCTCCCTACCATCCTGACCATCCCTAGCACGGTAACCATCCATGCCCACTACCTCTCCCATATGCGATATGCATCCCAACCATCCCTACCATCCTGACCATCCCTAGCACGATAACCATCCATGTCCACTACCCCTCCATATGAGATATGCATCCCGACCCTCCCTACCATCCTGACCATCCCTAGCACGATAACCGCCCGTATGAGATATGTATCCCGACCCTCCCTACCATCCTGACCATCCGTAGTACGATAACCATCCATGACCACTACCCCTCCCATATGAGATATGCATCCCGACCCTCCCTACCATCCTGACCATCCCTAGCACGATAACCGCCCGTATGAGATATGTATCCCGACCCTCCCTACCATCCTGACCATCCGTAGTACGATAACCATCCATGACCACTACCCCTCCCATATGAGATATGCATCCCGACCCTCCCTACCATCCTGACCATCCCTAGCACGATAACCATCCATGCCCACTACCCCTCCCATATGCGATATGCATCCCAACCCTCCCCCTACCATCCTGACCAACCCTAGCACGATAACCATCCATGACCACTACCCCTTTCATATGCCAGGGAACCATGTAGCCTTTTGTAGTAATTTGTTGCCCTATATAAATATTATAGGCCTATAGATTGTGTTAAACCTAAATTGGCAAATGTCAAAAGCAGAAGCGAAAATTGGCACTTGTTTATCCACTACGCATGGGGTGTCTTGGGGTGTTCCCCCCTGAGAAGTTGGAAAATTGTGCGAAGTGAAGGTCTAAATCCTCCGATGGCCCGATGGCCGTAGTACTGCGAATCACACGGTGGGCAAACCTGCCCTTGTGGTGGACACTCCCCGCTCTCCCCTACACATAATCGTGCATAAATTCGCAAACGCAAAATCAGAATGAACTGAGACTTCGGGAATAAGCTTTTTCGAAGCTACTTAAAAATGTCATAAAAAGAGGATGCTAGGATCACGAAATACTCCTTTAATTAGCAAAATAATAGACCCAGTTGGCAAATTGGTTGTGCATGATTGGTTGATGCATTCACGTGTCAAGCGATATCGCTCGAAAATTGAGAATGTCAATGTCGCTTAAATTGCAAGTCTGCTTAATTCGGCAACCTTTTGTGAACTAGAAAGGGTAACGGTTTGAAAGAATATTTTGTTTCTACCAAAACCTTTTTTTTTTTCATCTTCATATCAGTAGTTTATATATTTTTAGGAGGGATATCTCAAAAAATTGGGGTTTATACACCTCCAAATTCAATAGGCTTATACCGATATGTTTGAGATGGTGAATGGTGAATGAAATAACCACGAATACCATGCCTAACATGCTAATACTACTCGCAAGCGAGTCAATCAATCTGCTGAAAATGTCATATAAAGAGGGTGCTAGGATCACGAAATAAAACTCACCTAGTACTATCTGTGATATCGTGTTTATATAGGAATAGCTCAGTCTGTATAAGCTTCGTTTAGCCTTTAAGTTTAATACTTTCCATTCAGACTTGCTTTTACCATGTTTACACACAATAAACTCAATGTTTATCTTTATAGCTTTTGTACGACGAGCGATTTGTAAATGTATTTGACCAATGAGGAGGCGAGCTCTGGGCATGGATGGTTACGTGCTAGGGATGGTCAGGATGGAAGGGAGGGTCGGGATGCATATCTCACATGGGAGGGGTAGTTGGCATGGATGGTTATCGTGCTAGGGATGGTCAGGATGGTAGGGATGGTTGGGATGCATATCTCATATGGGAGGGGTAGGGTTCATGGATGGTTATCGTGCTAGGGATGGTCAGGATGGTAGGGAGGGTTGTGATGCATATCGCATATGGGAGGGGTAGTGGGCATGCATGGTTATCGTGCTAGGGATGGTCAGGATGGTAGGAGGGTTGGGATGCATATCGCATATGGGATGAGCATCATGCATGGCATATGGGAGGAGGGTAGTGATCATGGGAGGGTAGTGGTTATCGTGCTAGGGATGGTCAGGATGGTAGGGAGGGTTGGGATGCATATCTCATATGGGAGGGGTAGTGGTCATGGATGGTTATCGTGCTAGGGATGGTCAGGATGGTAGGGAGGGTCGGGATGCATATCTCATGGGAGGGGTAGTGGTCATGGATGGTTATCGTGCTAGGGATGGTCAGGATGGTAGGGAGGGTCGGGATGCATATCTCACATGGGAGGGGTAGTGGTCATGCATGGTTATCGTGCTAGAGGGTGGTGGCGGTGCTCGGGATGGTAGGGAGGGTCGGGATGCATATCTCACATGGGAGGGGTAGTGGTCATGGATGGTTATCGTGCTAGGGATGGTCAGGATGGTAGGGAGGGTTGGGATGCATATCGCATATGGTAGGGGTAGTGGGCATGCATGGTTATCGTGCTAGGGATGGTCAGGATGGTAGGGAGGGTTGGGATGCATATCGCATATGGGAGGGGTAGTGTTCATGCATGGTTATCGTGCTACGGATGGTCAGGATGGTAGGGAGGGTTGGGATGTATATCTCATATGGGAGGGGTAGTGGGCATGGATGGTTATCGTGCTAGGGATGGTCAGGATGGTAGGGAGGGTTGGGATGCATATCGCATATGGGAGGGGTAGTGGCCATGCATGGTTATCGTGCTAGGGATGGTCAGGATGGTAGGGAGGGTCGGGATGCATATCGCATATGGTAGGGGTAGTGGTCATGCATGGTTATCGTGCTAGGGATGGTCAGGATGGTAGGGAGGGTTGGGATGCATATCTCATATGGGAGGGGTAGTGGGCATGGATGGTTATCGTGCTAGGGAGGTAGGGAGGGTTGGGATGCATATCGCACATGGGAGGGGTAGTGGGCATGGATGGTTATCGTGCTAGGGATGGTCAGGATGGTAGGTAGGGTCGGGATGCATATCTCACATGGGAGGGGTAGTGGTCATGCATGGTTATCGTGCTAGGGATGGTCAGGATGGTAGGGAGGGTCGGGATGCATATCTCACATGGGAGGGGTAGTGGTCATGGATGGTTATCGTGCTAGGGATGGTCAGGATGGTAGGGAGGGTTGGGATGCATATCTCATATGGGAGGGGTAGTGTGCATGGATGGTTATCGTGCTAGGGATTGTCAGGATGGTAGGGAGGGTCGGGATGCATATCTCACATGGGAGGGGTAGTGGGCATGGATGGTTATCGTGCTAGGGATGGTCAGGATGGTAGGGAGGGTTGGGATGCATATCTCATATGGGAGGTAGTGGGCGTGCATGGTTATCGTGCTAGGGATGGTCAGGATGGTAGGGAGGGTAGGGATTCATATCTCATATGGGAGGGGTAGTGGGCGTGTATGGTTATCGTGCTAGGGATGGTCAGGATGGTAGGGAGGGTCGGGATGCATATCTCATACGGGAGGGGTAGTGGTCATGGATGGTTATCGTGCTAGGGATGGTCAGGATGGTAGGGAGGGTAGGGATTCATATCTCATACGGGAGGGGTTCAGAATGGTAGGGAGGGTTGGGATGCATATCTCATATGGGAGGGGTAGTGTCATGCATGGTTATCGTGCTAGGGATGGTCAGGATGGTATGGAGGGTCGGGATGCATATCTTATATGGGTGGGGTAGTGTGTGTCATGAATATTCATGAAGATATTAATATTCATAATTTGTAGAATATTACATATATATGACTAATTTGAGCTGTTTGGAGCTATTGCGGCCCATCATGGTTGCAGAAAGAAATTACGCCTCCCGGCTCCCGGTTGTTAAAACGGGTACTTTAGACTTTAAGGATTGTGACATCGTACGGGGCACACATACATCCACGTGGTTCGTGTAAAACAAATTCAATTGGGGACTCCCCAACAGGAATGCACAACAGAAACATACATAACGAGTCACAACAACAAGAACAGCAAAAATATTATAACAGCAACAACATACAACAACAACAAAATTAGGAACCAAAACGATAAAATATAACAATCAAATTATATAAAGGACTAGCCTAGCTATCTGTGACATCCCAGTGAAGTTGTAAAAAATACAAACGAGGAAAACAGCAGTAGGGGGGACTATTGACAAAATTGAAAGTCAATCTTAATTTGTTTTTAAAATAAAATACACGTCCGGCATTTGGCTAAAATCACATCAAAATCTGATTTGAATACGATCATCCGGATGAGAAAATCACTGTCACTGGATAGGCATACAATGAACTTACAAAAGAAGACAATTATTTTGTAAAATTATGGTAATTTGAAGTTCAAAGGTCATAGCCATAGCCTAGCCATGCTGGTTGTTCCTTCCCATGTTACTCACCATATAAACAATGAACTTCTTTAGGTTTTTATTTACAATCATTTTCTAAATGGTAGGCCTCTGTAGCCTGAAACATCATGGCCCAGGGGGCCTAGCTTAGTAGGTCTAGCATATATAGTTGTTCCTTCCTCACCATAGGATCTTAGGAAGTCCGTTGAAATCGTAGTGACGGAGGTCTGCGGGCTATAATCTGAGTAGGTTACCTCGGGCTAGGCAAATCGAAACTAATATTAATATTTAATAACGATAATCATGATGATATAAGTATGCTGGCCTATATGGATAGAAACTAGTATAGGCCTATACAGATTTGAGGATATAGAGCAAGGAAAAGCTCTATTGTTACTGTCAGCCGTTGGTTGGTCAATCAAGAGAGAATTCTAATTTTAAGCCAATAAAATTGTAACTTTCAAAAGGTCCCGGAATATGGATAGCAAAAATGCCCTGTATCCATGTCAATGACGTCATGTAGTCAGGGGTCCCTTGGGTTCGCCCATTATTAATGAGGGATGACGACTAATTAAATTGAAAAAAAATAGACTCGAACCCACGCACGTCAAGCTAGCTCTCAGATTATGAGTCCAAGGCCGTAACCACTGAGCCACCGTGCTCTTTGTGCCATCAGCCCTAAACCAGTGGCTGATGGCACAAAATATCAAAAAAATGGCCAAATATATAATTTCTTGTGATATTCACTAAACATGCTGCTCCTTTCACACATTACATATCACTACGACTCTTGGGCTGTACCCTTCGTGTAAGAGAACACGAATTTCCGTGCAGGAAGCTTAGATACATAAATGCATCGCTCTGTAACGTCATTTGTAAGGGGATATTTCTTCTTGTAAAATGAAATATTATGCAATAGATGTCGCATCTTACGACGTCAGGATTGGACTGAAATTCCCAACCGACGCTAAGCAAAAGCCACGCAGCAAATAATGTGAACAACAAAGAGACGGAATAATGTCACGCAACAAAAGGATTGTAATAAATACTTCAAAAAACAGTTCTCTTATACGCATAAAAAAAAAATATCACAATGGCGATAACGATTAAATATGTTATGACTAGTCAGTGAGATGAAACTAAATAATGAGTATACTCAATTTAATCACTCGCGATAAAAAAAAATACCAAGTGCACTTGGAAAGGATACTAGAGTTCCATCACAATGTTTGCAGTTATACAGTGCGTTGAATCCATTCTCAATTATACCACAACACGTAGCCACGCCTAGTTCAACCAACATGGAATGAAGAATATCGACGAAAAAACCAGTTCCCCCGTCCAAGTCTAAGAGTAGAGTATACACACACATGTACGGCTGTATAAATACAATTAATGAATTCGTGACTAGGATTTGTTTTCAAGTTCATTTCAAGTTCATATGATAAACTTCACACAATATTCTACCTGGAAGACCATTTCATATTTCCAAATGAGCCACAGAATTTACTACTGACTTCTTTCTTTGATAAATGTATGATATGGAACTTCTTTACAACATTCACACGCGGCTAGTTCCACAAAATATGTTTTAAATTCCTGAAGTTATGTCTCTTCAGCAGGATGATTTAAATTGTCAATCTCGACACAACATTACTTGATATGTTCAACACCAATTCAACTATGTTCAATTTGGAACTTTATACTGAATGCCAAATTTATCACACTATGAAAATCTAAATTTGATTTTCCCGCCAAAACAATAATTTGAATTATCACAAGCAAAGCTTTCTTTAAATAACTAATTCATTATTAATTCCACTTTAGAATGTACAAACAATATTATTTTACTTACACAAACAATGTCTTAAACCAGCATGGTTCTCACAAAGTTGGAAAAGTCAAAGTGTCAGCTTCAACCACGACGACCATTTTAAACTTCACCAAACCCGACTCAACACAAGGCACAAATTAGCTTCTATTGCAGATTCTAAGCTTCCATAAGACCTGGTATATCTTTCTGTACGAAGCATCGCAAACTGGTAAAGCCTTTTTAGCCATACGATGTTAGTATAGAGAAATATCCATCATGCTGAATAAAACAACATTACACTTTCCTCAGTGAAATGGGCAGCAGATCTTATCTCAATCAGATGTTAAAATTGAATGCCCAGATTTTCTGTGAACATGCCTCCACCAATCCAGAGACTAATTTACATGACACACAAAAAATCTGAATATTGACAATACCTAAAGAATTGTCCACAAAAGATTGGATGTTGGAAGTTTTCGAAGGAAATCAAAGTCGTCTTTGACATAACTAGGGATAACTTCCGTAAATGGTTTTAACAAAATGTCTACAAGATGGCTGAGTCTATGGGTTGCACAAGAAGGACAAGCAACGATAGGACGGAATTTTAGAGTTTCAGGGGGGTTACATTCAACATAACTGCTTCTTTGTTCATTAATTGCCCTTTTAATCTCGTCACTTTGATGGATCTTAGGTAGACCATAAAGGTTACTGTGTTTACATTCAAAGTTCAATAAATAATCTACTTCTTTATCAGAGAGGTTGTTCTTAAATTTGTCGCAAAGTTACTTGATCTTATTGATGACCTGTGATATCGTCATCTTTTTTAAGTTCCTTGTAAGTTTGCTTATCATTTATCATATTGGTTATTCTACGAATGTAGTACTCTTTGTCCATGATAACGAAAGCTCCGCCCTTGTCTGCTTCTTTGATAATGATACTGTCATCTTTTTGAAGATTAGACAGAGCATTTTTTTCGGACGTAGGAAGATTGCTTTTACGTTCTTCTTGTGGATTAAGCGGGTAGTTTTCAAGAAATTCAATGTACTTATCAAGTGTATTGTCTCTATTTCGTGGTGGTGTAAATTTACCTTTGTTACGTACCAAACTAGAATCTTGATTATTCACAGGATCTTCTTCATCATCGTCGGCATCATTGTCATCATCCTCACAATATAATATTTGTATATATATATATATATAGTATTGTCCAAAAGGCAGATTTGTAATTTACATTCTAGCTACTGACAGTTTCATGCCAGCAGTTTGCTAGCAATCATCAGACTGATGTAAAAAAGTCCACACATAATAACAAGAGAGCAACTATTGATTACAAATATTGATTACAGACAATAAAACTACTTGAAGAAAAGTTGCATCAGTTCATGGGTTGCCATCCAAAAGTTATTCAGGTGATGCTAAAGTTGGTGAGTTTATATTTGTTTCTGTGCCTACAGTTTGCGATGAGTTCAGAGCGTTTATTCAGAGATGAGTTATTTTGAGAAATCATGATGAAGTATTTTTCGGCATAAATTGCACCTTTTTGTTGCTGGATTATAAGGCGCTGCCTGCTGAATTATGGACCATTTTATGTTAAAGTCTGTGATGCCTTTATCTTTGAGATGCCAAATATGCTTAGATAGTTCGGTCAACTGTAAGCGCTGGAAACGAGCCTACCAAACAGTACATCGGCCTCACCTCCACTACATTCAAAGAAAGACTAGGAAACCACACCCACTCCTTCAAAATGAAATCTAAAGCAAATTCGACCGAACTATCTAAGCATATTTGGCATCTCAAAGATAAAGGCATCACAGACTTTAACATAAAATGGTCCATAATTCAGCAGGCAGCGCCTTATGCCTTGATGGCTGTATTGGAGGATAGCATAATGTATACACGATTGTACACTTGGTGTCTGTTTGCAGTAAAAGGCTTCAAATGACATGCAGGGTGCAATAGAAGTTCATGTGTACAATAATACACAGCATGTACGAAGGGGTTGTTTTGTGAGAAATAGGCAGTTACGCCGAAATAATACCGATAATAAACTTTTTTAAGGTCGTTCAGCCACGCATTTTTTTTCTGTTTTCATTTTGTGACTTTCAAAGTCATGTTCTTAGTTTATCTATTCTTTCATTTTTTAAGTACTAAATGAAGAAGGTGAAAAACTGCTCGCAAACTATATCCTTCCAAAATGGCCGCCGTTGTCATAGCAAACAACACGTGAAGACCAATTTGCTGTGGTTTTTGGAAGACGATTACTGAAAAGCCTTGAGTTAGATATTATAGAAAATCACTCTGATCTCGTTGGGGTTAGCTTAATCTTCAAGATTACTCACATCACTGCTTTCTGAAATTTATGCAATATCTAGATCTTGGATATTGTGTCAGTCGATTCTTGAACGCTTTCGCATTAAAATAAGTGAAACTAATTACACTTGGAGCTCTTCTAATAACTTTTCAGATGGACCTCTTGTGAAAGTAGCAAGCAGTAATCATTGCCTGTGATGTCATGAAATTAATTACGGGTCATTTTCGCACGTGTGTTTCTCTTCTTTCATTGCCCTTCGTTAATACGAAGAGACACTTCTGGTGGTCGAATTAGTAGCTCGCTGTAGTACTCTAAAACACTTAATGAAATTGTACCCCTTTTTTGTTATATTTTTATAACATGACTTTTAAATTTGCTGATGTGATAAATTGTATATTTATGTATGTCAACTTCAAGTGCATTATAATTTTGATTGTTATGTGTCATAAATATTTTGATGTGTTTTCAGATTGTAATTTTTCGTGTAATTCCGGCTTGGGACTGCAATTTGAAATAAATATACATTACTTACTAATGATGAATGACAACTATTACATTTTTTTCCACTTTATGTGTCATACTATGTGGCTTTGTGCTTGATATCATGACGTTCTTTCATTTTGGCGGCCACTTCGGAAAAGGGCCGCAACCGTGACCTCCCTTTTAACACATCGACTGTACTATGATCAATATTAATCCAAAATCTGGTAAATTATACCTATTAAATGACTATTTTAACGTTATATAATTATATATATATGGGCAATTCCACGGTAACTCGTGCTACACTTTATGGCGTCCTTTTACATACTTTGTGCTCCAGCTTTTTAAAATCATTTGATTGGAATCTGTATTTTTTGTATTTTAATACCCAACATTCAAGGCTAGATCCTCATAGTATTTGCTAAATGAACATGTCAACTTTTGTATGTATGGGACGGCTGCGAAAAACGGTAACTCGTGCTACGAGCAGAGGACATGTCAAAAAATCACTCATTTTTATTTCGATCGTGTCCTAAAACAAAAAACATTAAAGCCTAATTGATTATATAATAAGTAACTACTATGCTAAGGTTTATCTTGGTATAACTTAAAAAAATTTGTCCCTCATAGTTTTACATTGACTGGCAAAAACATGGTAACTCGTGCTACGGTAACTCGTGCTACAGTTTGTCCGGCCATATACAAAATGGTCAATGTTCTTTTAAATGTCAAAGTTTCTTGATAAAAATTCCTCAATGATTGGTATATGATCAAATAACCCAATCTATGTACATATAACCAAAGTATACTTTGATATAACCATGATAACCCCCAAAATAATCACATTTTTGTACAAATAACACCAATACAGTGCATGTATCAGCATACAATGTACCACAGACATTACATCCCAGCATTACATAATGTACTTAATCCCTTGCTCCATCCTGTTTGGATTCATACATTGTACATATGTAGGGCTTAAATTTCAACAGTTAAATTGAACTGTCAACAATTGATAGATTGATAGGTTATTTCACCCTAAATTAGTTCACAAAATTTGTAATGTTTGTGGTTCTTAACAATGACCGGCTCTGTAAGTTTCTTTAAATTTAAAAATTGCTTTCTGAGTTTCTGGTATAGAATGTTTGGTCATCTTTTGGTTGAGATCATTTCTTGTGATTTCCTGCTTGGTGCATTTCTGAATACAGTTTGCACGATTTCAATCACTTCACCTGGAAAATGAGACCCATACTCAACAACATGAACAAATTTTGTATCATTCATACTAATCTCAGTATCAACTTGAAATGTCACTGTGGCTGTTAGTTAGTCTCAGGATTTCCAGTATCTATATTTCTTGGGCTAGATTTGGAGGGGGACTAAAATTTTGGTTGCATCATTAGAAATGGGATATAATTTTACTAGAGCTTTTTTTTTGAGAGACTGTATAAGTTTAAGTCTTCGAGGTTGAAGAAAGGGACTTTATTTTTGGTAAACAATTGGTATATTTACACTATTTTGGCGCATGATCAGGTGGAACTGGCTCCTTGAACCTTAAATTCTCTATCTTTGCCTTCCATATTTTTACTTTCATTTTTCTGTCAGAAGGGCACTTTTATCTTTAATTTTGGGCCCCCACACATGTGTGTTTGGCTAGTTGTTTCTTTGTTTGTTTCTTTGTTCGGCTGCTCGGGCTGAAGCAAATTGATTAATCCACTGCAGCTTCAAAGCAATAATCGATCAACTGCATACTTGGTATACTATGCCAGATAGATAGATAGGTATGGTGGTAGGATATGGTGGCTTGATGTGCTGTATAGTTTTGTGTTATGTTATTTGCATATTTATGAATATTAATGAGCTTATTTGCATATTTTGCCTACATTTTCATTAAGCCACTCTGCAGCTTAAATGCATTAATAACCAATCAACGTGAAACTTGGTTTGGTGATTGGATATTGTGACCTGATGTTTGTCATGTTATTTGCATATGAATATTAATGAGCTTATTTACATATTGCATATCATTTGTATTTACAAAACATTGTTATTTACACACTTTTGAGTGAGTGCCACCTTTATTACGAACACCGCATAATTCTAGTTTGCCAGGGGTAAGTCTACCACCACCTGCCCCCCCCCACTGGCTACACTACTGCCATGGTTACATAAATGCATGCTACATCGGTAACTCGTGCTACTGGTAACTCGTGCTACAGTTTTTAAGGGGTCGTTATTATGTGGTGGATAGTGTTTTGTATTTCAATTTCTTATTTTTATTCAAGGTACTACTAGTAGAAGGAAAATAATAAGTGGCATCAATTAAATTGCCAACATTTTGTATATATATTAAAAAAATGCGTCTTTCGGTAACTCGTGCTACACCATATTTAATGTTATGAAAACACAATGAAAGAAAAAAATTACCGGGGGTTATTTAAAGTGTGATGGATATTTCTTGAAGACCATATTTCATAGATATAAAATGTATCAAATTAAAAAGAAAAGTGCCCCTGTTTAATAAAATAGGCCCACTAAGAAAATATCTAAGTTGAACAGGATTTTTCCACTAAAAATACGCTCTCCGAAGAATTTTTTTTTGAACAAAATGTTAGAAAAATGCAGAAAAAAGTTTAGAACTTGAACATTACATCTGTTCGGAATAATATGAAAGTTAAAAGAAATACATAGAGGCAATTTTTTATTTGAGTCATGTCCACTTTTGCTTGGAATTGCCCATTTGCCCATATGCTTTTCATAGGATTTTGGCTGCCATTTTGGAAACAAGCGCCATCACAGTAAAGTTCTCAGGTTACAGGCTTTTCACCCCACAAATTCTTGTTTCTCATGCAAATCTGATCTAGGAAAAACCATATGAGCATTTGTTCTTTTCTTAGTGGTACCTCCCTCATTTGTCTACTACAGGTTAGGTCTAAAGGAAACCTACTTTTGACAGCAATATATTATATACGTCCGAAAATAGTTTCAAGCGGTAATTTGCATATTAAAAAAAGTACATGTAACATATTTTAGGTTGCAAGGATAATTAAGTGTGTGTCATGTTTATTTGAAATTTACGAAAATCCAAGCAATTCATTATTCATTAATTTATCTTAAAAAAAAAGGGGGGTAACAAGACTGGCTTAGGTTATGGATTTGATATAAACTTTTATACATACAATTTCAAATATCGTCCGATTTATCCATGTAAAAAAAATCATATTTTCAGCGTAAATGTGATTAATTACCTCAGACATAATAAGCAAACTTATACGAACTAAAATTCACGCATGGTTTACATACTCAGCTCATCATTATCCCTCGGCACATAATGGCGTATATAATTGAGTAATAACGAAATTTTCAAATGCTGTCTTCTGTAGATAGCAATGATAAATTAAACAGTTACTTCAGTACAATAAAAAAGTGTATATTACTGTATTCAGTAGATAGTAATAATATAGTATAAAATGACTGTCTTCAGGGATGGTAATAATACATTAAATAATTACTCTCTTCGGTAGATAGCAATATAAAATCAATATAAGATCAATTACTGTACTGAAAAGAAAACAACAATTACTTTCGTAATCATTGTCCTCAGTAGGTAGTGATGGCAGAGTGACCCTAAATGACCCACCTCCACAAAGTGACCAAGATTGGTCCGTGTTCAAAGTGACCAAAAACTCCATACCCCGTGACCTCTCTGAATTCAAATCCAAAATTGATCACTTACTCCACCATAGCCCAGAATGAATCCAAACCCCATAATGACATAATTTGCGTCTTTAGTAGGTAACAATATTAAATTATGTAATTATTGTCTTCAGTAGATAGCAATAATAAATTACTTAATCACTATCTTGTAACCATTTTTTATAGCAATAATAAATCATTCAATTACTTTTTTCAATAGATAGCAATAACAAATTGCATAATCCCGCACTGGCCCATACAAGTTGCATTTTGTAATTACTGTCGGACAGTAATACATGTAATATTAACATATTTATATTTCGACTCCACTCGGCACCATGCGCAAATGCTCCTGTGGGATACATTTCTACTTTTAGCCCATATTGGCATAATTTAGTCACCTCCTAACACACACACCCACCCAACAATCCTGGTAACGGGGCTGATCGTCAATATTTCCAAGGGCTAATATTTCTTCAAGTAATGTAAGAGGATAATGATACTATGTCAGTGTACAAAATCAGTATTTGCAGTAAGGGGTACAAGATGCGCATTTTACTTGTATTGACCCGGATCAGAGTGTTAAAATTTAATGGAAAAAATATTAATTTACTCAAATGAAGTCTTATAGCGCCCTCAACGGTGGTTTTCCTTTTACATTCACTGACTGGTTTCCTTATACCTGAGTTTTAATGTAAGTGCAATATGTTTTCATAATGATTTAATAATAATGTATTAGAATATTGATCAATTTAAAAGTTTATTTGAAATAATATCAGACTTTAATAAAATCTCTTATGTGCATTTATGTAACCTGACAAGGGCACTGCAAATCAGAGGACATGAGACTTGTAAAATGGAAAATCGCCTAAACGCTCTTTGTTTGACTAGTATTAAACAATCATCTGATATATTCAAGCTCGCTTCCATCAAGGTTCGGATTGGGGATGCAGCCATATAGCAAACCATTGCCTTGGTTTTCTTGGCGTTCATGCTGAGACCAACTGTTAGTGCTGCAGGCTCAACAAGATGGAGTAGTTCTTCGGCATCACTGAGACTGTCGGCCAATAGTGCTATGTCGTCAGCGAAGTCGAGGTCTGTAATTGTTTGCGGGTCTATCTTCCGACTTTTCCTTGTTTTTAGTGTGAGCCCTAGACGATCTTCGTTCCCATATAGTGCTTTCCTGAGAGCATATAGTCGAGGACTGTTACAAATAGAAATAGTGCAAGTGTGTCCTCCTGCAGTACTACAGCCTGAATTATCAAGTCATCGGTGATTCCACCTGGTGTGGTAACATGGGCAACAGTGTCCTCATAGGTGTTTCCAATAGCTGCCACGAGTTTCTCTGGTACTCCATATGCTATTAGAATGTTTAGCATTTTCCTTCGATTGATGGTGTCAAATGCCTTTTTAAAATCGATGAAGACCAGTGCTGCTTGGAGATTGTTGTTGTTTATCTCTTCAATAGTTCTTCTCAAGGCCAGTATTTGTGACACTGTCGACCTTCCAGGGCGGAAGCCATTTTGGTTCATTCGTAGTCATTCATATTTCTGTCTAGTTTGTACCTGAATACCGTCTATAAAGATCAATCAATAAACAGCCCATCACCTTTTGCTCCTAATAAATGTACAAATGCGTCTGTAAAGGAAATGTATAATACAATCAATGTACTGTTAAATAGGACACACAAAGTTCTCCCTGACTTTCAAGAAGATCTTGCGGATGAGTTCCTACAGTTTTTCACAGAAAAGGTTAAAAAAATACGAGATAAATGTGTGCTCAGGTAGTTCTTGTGCAAGATCTGATCTGGATACTGCTACGGACAATGTAGATTTATGTATACTTACCTACCTACCAGTCAGCGTCATGCATTTCTGCACCTGCTGCCTGGCTCAAGAGATGCTTCCAAATCCTACGGTCCATAGCTGCAACCTCAGCCTCCTCTACTGACCATCCCAGGTCCATCCTCGAGATGTCTCTGTGGATGACGTCTCTCCACGATGTCTTTGGACGACCAGGTCTGCGTCTCCCATGGGTTGGCTTTCAAAGGTAGAGCCTCTTGGGGATGCGATCTTTACCCATTCGCTGCAGATCTCCAAACCACTGTAGGCGGCGTTTCCGGATGACTGATGTGAGTTGGGGCTGTTTGGTCTTAGATCTTATATGGCTATTAGGTATATGTTGTGACCATATCACTCGAAGGATTTTGCGTTGACAGCTCATGTCAAAAGCATCCAGTCTAGCCTCATCCCTCTCTGTGAGTGTCCAGCACTCAGCAGCATAGAGGAGTATGGAAAGTACACAAGCATTGTCGAACTTCAGCTTGGTCTCCAGGTTGATGTTACGATCCTTCCACACTTTGTCCAGCTCTCTGAAGGCTCCTGTGGCTCTGCCAATTCTGTTGTTAAGCTCTTTGGTATTAGACCCATCAGCACTGCAGTATGCACCAAGATACTTGAAGTGGTCAACTACTTTAATGAGACCTTCGTTGCCTAGAGGGACAGCTGGTTTTGTAACACTGGATCGGCCGATGGACATGATCTCTGTCTTCTTATAGCTCATCTGGAGTCCTAATTTGCTGGCAGTAACACGGATGGCTTCAGTTGTCTCCGCCATCTTGGTATCAGTCTCTTCAAAGAGAGCTATATCATCAGCATAATCCAGGTCGGCCAACTTTTCTTCAGGGTATCTTGAGCTCCTCTTTGGCAGTAGGATTAATCCTCTGTTGTTTTCATCAACTGCCCTCTTCATGATAAAGTCAATGGCTAAGCCGAAGAGTAATGGAGACCAGATATCACCTTGTCTAACTCCAGTGACGATCTTGAACCAGCTGGAAAGGGAACCTTCTGCTTTTACTGCACAGGTTGTGTCCCGATATGAATTCCTAATGATGTTAATTATCTTGGAAGGGATTCCGTAGATGCGGAGGATTTCCCAAAGGGAGGGTCTGTGCACTGAGTCGAAAGCGGCCTTGAAGTCAATGAAATTGATGATGCATGGTAGCTGTTGGTCCAGGCACTTCTCAATGATCTGGTTTAGGCTGAAGATTTGGTCTTGACAAGAACGGCCTTTTCTGAAGCCTGCCTGATTGTCTCTCATTCTCAGGTCCAGTTCATCCTTAACTCTCTGGAGCAGAATGGTGGAGAAGACTTTCCCGGCGATGTCAATGAGGGTGATGCCTCGATTGTTATTACAGTAGGTAAGGTCTCCCTTCTTTGGCAAGGGTAATATTATGCCTTTACCCCACTCTGCTGGTGTAACCTCATTCTTCCATACATGCTGGCATATACGGAGCAACCATTCTCTGATGGCATCTCCGCCATCCTTTAGGATTTCGGGAGTGATGTTGTCTACTCCTGGAGCTTTGTTGTGTTTTAGAAGACCAAGGGCTTTATCAACCTCCTCCCTATCTGGTGACTCCATGTTGATGGTTAGTTCTTCTGCAAGGGCGAAGACAGAGATATCTATGGTTTCTTCAGGATCTTTAGCATTCCGCAGACCTTCAAAGTATTCAGACCATCTCTGAAGTCGTGCAGCTTCGTCCTTGATGATGTTGCCATTGACATCTCTTATCTGTGATGCTTTTCTGAAGGATTTTCCAATTAAAATGTTCTTCTTGTGGTATACCTCTCTCATGTTGTTACTTTTGGCAGTACACTCAAGGTCATCAGCAATCTTACTGTACCAGGATTTCTTGTCATTCCTAAGGCTTGCTCTTGTTTGCCTATTGAGCTCACGATAGTCACTGCCAAGAGATGGCTTGGCCCTCTTTCTCTTTGATATCAATTCCCTAGATTCAGATGATATCCACTCTTCCTGTTTCCCTCTACGGTATCCAAGATGTTCTCTTGCAGCTGCGTTCACAGTATCAGTGAAATTGGCCCACTCTTCATTAATGTCAGAGGCGTCATCCAATTCAGCAAGGATGTTGAATTTGCCGTCGATGGTAGCATTAAAGCTTGCAAGTATGTCTCTGTTCAACAGATTTGAGGAGTTGAACTTAAGCTGCTTCTTCTGTTGTTTTAGGACTGCTAGAGATAAGCGAACGGTCGTAGTTGCAAGATTGTGGTCGCTGCCAACATCCGCCCCTCTATACACTCTAACATCTTTTAGCGAGTTTCTCCATTTTCTGTTAACCAAGGTGTGGTCAATCTGGTTCACTGTTTTACCATCTGGAGAGTTCCATGTCAGCTTGTGGATGTTCTTGTAGGGGAAAAGTGAAGAGCCAACAACAAGGTCATGTGCGAGGCAGAAAGTCAGAAGTCTGATGCCATTGTCATTAAGGGCCCCTACAGCATGGCAGCCAAGCGCAGGTTTCCATTTGCTCACATCATCTCCTAGTTGTGCATTCATGTCGCCAACTACAATTTGAATGTCATGTTTAGGGATATTGGATACCACATCATCCAGTTGGTTGTAGAAGGCATCCTTATTTGCAACATCACCAGGACGAGTTTCACTGTTGGTAGGAGCATAGCATACTACTATGGTAAGTTTCACATGCCTGCAGTTGAATCTTGCTATGACCAGCTTATCAGAAATGCATTCATATGACAGCAGGGATTTTGCAGCTGTATGGGAAAACAAAAGACCGACGGTTTTCTCTCTTCTACTGGTGTCTGGACCGGAGTGTATGATTTCCCAATTTCCGTGTCGGCTTCTTCCTTGGCCAGGCCAGTGCAGTTCTGTTAAGGCGACCAAGTCCAACTTATGTCTATCACATTCATCAATCAGCACATCGATCTTTCCCGGGGCGTTGAGGCCCTGAACGTTCCAGTTTCCTATCTTGAGTTTGGTTTTTGTGATGTTCATTGATGTTATTTCTTTTGGATTGTACCTAGTCTTCCTCCCTCTCATCCAGTTAATGGCTTCCCTGGAAGGGTTTCACCACTTCCCTTCATATGGACTGGTTTAATCTGAGGTGGCTTTTCGGTACGAGTGTTGGTAGTTTCTCTTTTGTCAGGTTTCGTAGTGAAAAGGCTTTTTACATTGGATGGGACACTAGCCTGTCGCAATAACCTATGCCTGGATGATGTACTTGAAAAAGTACAACTTGGTTAGGGGAATCCAGATAGGCTGCTCCCCCTTTGGACACTGTGGAAGTTATAAACAAGCTGTTATCGGTGTGTCCTTACACACATAAACAAGGGGGGAACCCTTGTTGGTTTGAATTAGGGTTTTCCTTCCCATACCCAGAGCCCCGTCTGTTTCCTCTGGCCGCAAAGCCAGAGTTATCCGCCTGGTACCAGTTAGGAGGTGGGGTTGAGTTGCAAGCAGATAGGCGATTATGGACAGGTGGGCTGATGGAATTGCCACCTGTACATACAGCTGGGAGAGTTAAAGCGAAATTAGAATGAAGAAGAGTATAAAGGGGAAGGCATGCAGGGAGAAATGCAGGGGTGAAGTGAAACAGAGTAGGAAAATAAAGAAGAAAGCAAGCTGGAATTGCGCTTCTACAAGCCATTTACCAGGCATTTATGTATGTGTAGTTTTAAGCCACTCACTCTTGAAGATGTTCACAATATCATTATGAAATTTCCTAGTAAGTCATGTCTGCTGGATACTATGCCCTCATGGTTAGTAAAAGAGAACCTTCCTACCATGCTTCCTGTAATAACAAAAATTGTCAATGCTTCTCTTGCATCAGGTGTATTTCCATCAAGGTTAAAACATTCCATCATAAAACCTGTTATTAAGAAGAGCACTATGGATCCAAACTCATTAAAGAGCTATCGCCCTGTTGCGAATATTACCTTTTTGTCTAAAGTAGTGGAAAAGGCAGTGACATGTCAGGTTACCGACTATGTGGACAGCAATTGCCTTGGTGAACAACATCAGTCTGCCTATAGGCCAAACCATAGTACGGAGACTGCATTGTTAAAAGTTAACGATTTCCTGCAGTCTCTTGACAAAGGTAATGCTGTCTTCGTGGTTCTACTGGACATGTCCGCTGCCTTTGATACTGTGGATCATAATATCTTACTTCATAGGCTTCAGACTAGGTTTGGCATGGGCGGTGCCGTTAAATCTTGGTTTCGTACATATCTTCATAACCGCACCGCAAAGGTCAACGTCAAGAACACGTTTTCCAAAGAGTATTTGCTCACGTACTCACTTCCTCAGGGCTCTATAATAGGCACCTGGGGTTTACGTGATATACCGCCCCTCTTGGTGACATCATTCGTGCATATGATGTTTTTTTTCATGCTTACGCGGATGACATCCAACTTTTTGCTGAATTCAATCCTAAGATCTTAGGGACTGTGAATGTGTTCTTGATAAATTAACATCTTGTGTTGCTAGAATAAATGAATGGGTGGTGGACAATATGCTCCAACTTAATCAAGACAAAACAGAATTTATTGTTTTTGCAAATAACCATGTTTGCCTACGCTTCAGAATTTTCAACTCAAACTTGGTAACCTGTGTATTCATCCAAAATTATCTGTGAAAAATCTTGGTGTTACGCTTGATTCTTCTCTAGACATATCTGTTCACATAAATTCAATATGTAGTTCTGTTAATTTTCATATACGCAATCTGTGGCGTATTCGCCGTTTTATATCACAGGAAGATTGTCACAATGCTGTCAGAGGGTTGGTACTGTCTCGTCTAGATTACGCCAATTCGCTTTTACTAGGTGCACGTGCGAAAGATCTTATGCGTCTGCAGCGCCTCCAAAATAAAGCTGCGCGCCTGGTTTTTAGTTGTGGACGGGACCAGCCCTCTGCCAGCTTACTTGACGAGCGTCATTGGCTTCCAGTCAAACAAAGGGTTCATTTCAAATTACTTCTGTAAATTTTCAAATGCATAAATGCTCAAGCTCCAGGTTACCTGACTGATCTAATTCATCTCTTGAATAGTAGTGTTGCGCTTGGTCTCAGATCTCGACTTCGCTCTTTTAGAAGGCTGGGGATGCTTCATTGCCATAGGTGCTCCCAAAATATGGAATGAGCTCCCTACTGAGATCAGAGAGGCGGAGTCGGTGTTTGGGTTCAAGCGCATGCTCAAAACTCATCTTTATCCAGATTAGTATTGCTGCTTGTTTTTGTATATTTTATTCAATTGTTGTAATTGCTTTGTATTGCTTGAATTGATATTGTATATGTTTTCTTGTAAGGCGCTCTGTGCTTTGTGGAGCGCCATATAAATGTTTTATAATAATAATAATAATAATAGTGTCCCCTATTAACAAATACTTAAAAATATTAAAATTATTACTATTATTATTATTATTACTATTATTATTATTATTATTATTATTATTATTATTATTATTATTATTATTATTATTATTATTATTATTATTATTATTATATATTATTATTATTATTATTATTATTATTATTATTATTATTATTATTATTATTATTATTATTATTATTATAATAATTATTATTATTGTTGTTGTTTTTGTTTTTTGTTGTCGTTGCTGTTCATGTTCGGTAGCCTACTACAGTTCCTGTCACTGTTATCGATGATAGAGAGCTAGGAAAGATTGCTTCTGAATGTGTCGCCTTGGCTCTCCTTGAAATATCAACAATCTATCAACAAAGGTAAGAAAAAACAAATGATAAAATGTAAAGATAGTGTAGAAAATGTAATGAAATACATTTGAATACTAAAAGGGTTTTTGAGTTTGTAAATGTCGGTTTGTTTTATCGCAGGGTACTGCGCTATGTTATTCATTGCAAGGCACCGAATGCAATATAATCGGAAAAGTGTTATAAAACATGATTAAACACCCGGCAATACTGACAAGTTGATACATGATAATGCCATAGTATGTATTGCTGACCGCTTACTTAGACTTAGCTTAGATCTAAGCTGATTCAATAAGGCATCTGTAAAAAAAGATATTACCAATGCAGTTATTTTACCCAATTTGGAATTTAAGGTGCACCACTAATCCAAAGCCCTATTTAACTACACAATGAAGAATCTATCGTTGGGCCTCATGTAAAGGTTGGTTTCAATTATTTAACCCTGGAACAACTGAGCCATATTTTGTAACACAGACTACGAAGAGGGGTTGTTGCACCCCTCTAAATTTTCAATTATATACCGCTAACCAATTGCATAGCTATGGGTCTCCTCAATACCAATACCAAAATAAGTACAAACATTCCCCGTAATTGTCAAGTATAAACGTCATAAACCGTTATGTTTGGTATTAATGTATAGCTATGGGTCTCCTCTATCCTGTGACTAATACCAAAATAAGTAAAAACATTCCCCACATAATGTGACGTCATAATGTGAGGGAACTTTTGGCTATGTACAAAAGTATAGACAAAATTGATGTTCGGCTAAAAATTCTACAATAAACCGATGTTCACCAAATGTTGTCCACAATATCAAAGTTAATGACTATTTCAACCTAACTGACGAGTAAAAAGTCAGTAGCTCTTGGAATCATTTGACTAGAGTGATATGGATATTATTGATTTTACTGTAGAAACAAATGGTTCCTCCCACCAACCCCCCCTTATATGGTCATCTTTGACGGCCGGGTCAACCCCCGGGTACGGTACTGGGGTAAAAGTTGTATTACTAAAGTGAGCGCAAACGATGGATCTATAATGATTAGCTTAGGTCGTTTGGGCGTAAACCTTCGTAGTTGTATGCTTAAAGCTGATTTTATTTTAAATATTATTACTTTACCTAAATCTAGGGTGGACCGTCGACTTGTTTCGCTACTTTGCCGCAAATTTTACCATTAAAATGTACTCAAAATGTTCAAGCATTTGTCAATACTAGCCTTTTAAAAATGTGGGGAAATTGAAGGAAGAGCCCGTGAAAAAAAAAAAAGGATCGACGTACCGACCCTACAATTTGTATTTGTTTTGGAAGGGCAACTAAACACTTTCGGCCTAAGAATATAAAATAATTCTTGGATTAACATGACACTTGATCTAAATGAACACAAAATCAAGATCACCTGATAAAGATTGTAGCATTTTTAAGGAAACTTGTTCAAAATGTAATAATCGAAGTCTTGCTTAATTTGATTTTTTTAAATTCTATTTAGTAGCATAGACGTAAGGATGTTGGAGAACATGAAGATATGGTGTGAATACGTCAAACGGCAAGTGTTGAAATACCATGAAGCATGCAATCTGGCTTTAAAAACACTGGACTCTTTGCTAATTACAACTAGAGAACAGAGCAGCCCAGAGTCCACTGGGTAAGTAGCTCTTGTAAATAAGACACAAAAACAAACAAAAAAAACTTAGGGTCGATTTGCTTAAATGCCAAAGTGGGCATAATTTCTCACTTGAGCGCGACTCTAAAGCTGGTTAATACAGAAAAAGTTCTGATGAGGTTGATGTTATCAATCCTTCGCTGAACCTGTGGTGAAATGCTCCCACAGCTGTAAAAAGTGCTTTCAGGGACTTACATTATAAGATGCTCTAGTATAGAGGTATTTGCACTTCAGCTTGACAACGTGTCCTTTGATCTTCAGTAGGTGCGGCGAACATCTCTCAAACGTCTGATGCCCCCTCCCCCTTTGGTGATACGATGTAATAATCGTGATTACTGACTAATACCAAGAGGTTGACCAGGTCTTTGTGGCGCGCATCTGCCGTATGTGTCGTCATTAACCAATCGTGCGGGGACATCATGGACTCTCTTGTCGCTCTGAGACAGTAGCGTCCGCAGGTTTTCAAAACGGGGTGCCACGGATCTGGATTACCCCGACTGTTCAAAAGATGTCGGCTCTCTTCGCTCGCCATATTAGCAATTTCTACACTAGGTATGCTCATAAAATTTTGAAGTTCAATATTTTTAGCTGAAAGTTCTTTCATTTGAAAGAGAATCAAATTACCTAAACAATAAGGGGTCAATTATGTTTCTAGTGCATATACTTTTGAAGTTACAGACAAAAATAGTGTCACCAAATTGTCCAAAATTTTGTGTGTGGAATTGTGACAGCAGGCACATGTACAATGTACACTACTGTATGTGACCCCAGATGACCTCCTATTCTTTACTGTAAGAAAGCTGTTCTGGATGGTCTTGATTAGCACACAAATAATATTGCTTTTGCGCTTTAACGAGCGTCCACTTGGTTGAACATAGATTGCACTATGTGATAGCTTATGAATCCATTATTATGCCAGTACCAACATAAGTCAACATCACTTAGGTTGTGGGTGTCAAAATTAATTTTTAGTAATTTTTTCCATTGAGCCCCACAGTAAAGCCATTTTGGACTGTACAGGCACATTCCACTTCCCTATGGACGAATAGCGCCACCTATAGTGTGTGATGTGAGCCTGACTATCTACACTTACTATATTACAAAAGCTGTCCAGAGGTGTTCACCATGTGTCTCTATTACTCTGGCAAATGTGCTCAGAGCAGTAGGGAGAAAGCAAAGCCGTGTGCCTGTATCCAGACTTGTAGGCTGTAAGGGATTCACATCTCGCTTTTCTCTTAAAAGCCATGTTGTAACATTTACTGAGGAGGACAACCTCAATATTTTTAAAATCTGATTTTGTACACGTTTGTTATGTACTATATTAAGCTAACATACACAGCAAAATAACCTGCAACCAATAACCAAGAAATGTGAATATCCAACTAGTTTGCCCCGCGGAGCTATAAAGAACCACTGTGGTTTGATTTTACCCCATATGGTACTTTCGGTGTTTCTGATAGCCAGAGAATGGATACTTTCGCATTCTTTAGTGATGGAAGTTTT
Organism: Amphiura filiformis; assembly: GCF_039555335.1. Classification (NCBI taxonomy): domain Eukaryota; kingdom Metazoa; phylum Echinodermata; class Ophiuroidea; order Amphilepidida; family Amphiuridae; genus Amphiura; species Amphiura filiformis. The sequence goes on from NC_092629.1 coordinate 22,965,169, forward strand.
ACGAACCCAGGAAGATTCACGTTTGAGCTTAATGTCAAGAACTATGTTTGTTATCAAACAGGTTTGCCTCGCAGGGCTTCAAAGAACCACTAACCGCAAAAAATGGATGTCTGAATAGTTTGCCCCACAGGGCTACAAAGAACCACTAACCGCGAAATAAAGATATCCAACTAGTATGCCCCGCGTGGCTACAAAGAATCACTAACGCGCGCAATATGGATATTCAACTCAAAAAAGCATCAATATCTACCAAAAAAGGCCCACAGTTTTGGCTTTTCACCCTTTTAAAAAGTGGCCCCATTTATCACATTAACCGTGAAATATGGATATCCAACTAATTTAGTTTTGCCCCGCAGGGCTACAAAGAACGGCTAACTGCGAAATATGGATATCCAACTAGTTTGCTCCTCAGGGCTTCAAAAAGCACTAACCGCGAAATATGGATATCCAACTAGTTTGCCCCGCTATCCAACTAGTTTGCCCCGATCCAACTAGTTTGCCCCGCTACTGACCGCGCAATGTGGATACCCCATTAAAAAAAACCCCAAAAACCAACACCACCAGTATGTACCAAAAAACGTTTCAAAACGTAAAACGGGGCCAACATTTAAAAAATCTTACCTGTGTTGCTTTTCACCCTTTTTAAAACTAGTTTATTTAAAAATAAATGGAATCAGATGATGATGTTAACAATACAGGAAAGGGTACATTGAACCTGAAATTTGTAAGTGAATTTGTGCTACACGATTTACGCAAGATTATTGTACAACTTTGTGGAAAGCAGTATTCGTTATAAGAAATGTTAATGTATGTGCTGAAGAAACAAAGTTGGACGTGGGCAACTATAATTTCCCTTACGCAAAGGGGATTTGTTTACACGTTTCGCCTTATTTTTATTTGTATTCGTTTATTCATGGACAATTCCGTAACATGGCGACTACATGACTTTCAAGCTTAGCTACATTCATAAAAAAAATGCTAAACAAAAAATTAATAAATAAAAATTGACAACGTAAAACAAAGGAGCTGTCAACGTTTTGTGATAGATAGTAGAGAGATTGCAAAGAGGCGTTCACTGCTTACGCCATACGGGTTACGTATTACGACATTGTGCGGTAGAACGTCATAGTGCTGTTCACATCCAAACTAGTCTCCTACACAGCCAGTTTGTGTCGGTGCTAACGCTCGTCGTTCCTAGTATGTTTAATATGCCTACCTCAATTACTACACAGCAAACAGAAATATATTACAGGAAACGTTAAATGTCGGATTAAAGGGTGTGTGATGGGGGGTCAATGGTATAAAAGGTTTTAATAACATTCAAAAAACATTTTGTTCAAAACATGCTGCAAAACATTCTAATATAATAGATTTAAGTAAACAAAATGTTTTCCAAATGATATTTTACTACACCATTTCGAATTTTGCTTTAAAGGGCATTTCGTGATCCACAGCCTCATCCCCCACTTTTCTCAAAAAAAGTTGAGATTTTTATATCACTGGAAACCTCTGGCTACATAATGTTTATGCACAAAATATTTCTTGCAGATTAATTCGTTTAGCAAAGATATCGTGAAATTTGAATTTCGTTCTGGTGCACCAGAACGAAATTACAACGTATTGTCTATGGAGCAGTGTAATACACATAATCATGCATAACTCGCAAACGCAATATCGGAATCAACTGAAATTTTGGGAATATGCTTTTTTCGGGGATATGTACTGAAAAATGTCATAAAAAGAGGATACTAGGATCACGAAATACTCCTTTAAAATGTTGTTGTATTATTGTTTTTCAGTATAACACGTTTTAAAAAAGAGTTTTCATAATTTTTATTAAACCGACATAGATATGATATGTTATCAACATGTTTTAACTTAAACCAGAAACACGTATATTATCATGTTTTAAAAACATTTTGGGTTTGCTGAATAGGACCCATAAACACTTTGACAGCTGTTTAACACAACGAAATAGCAATGGCGAAAAATGACGTTGCACGAACTTCTGTAGCCAGTCCAAAACAGACAAATCATACCGCATTATGTCGTAAGACGACACGATCTTATCTTAAACGCCTTTTCGCAAGATGAATTTTGGACGAAATTCTCCACACACAAAGGAATAGGCAATCTGCCCGTTGAATTCGCGTCGAAAAAAAAATCGAAATTTATTCACTTCTTCTTGTCTATACTAGGTCAAATTGTAACCCCCAAAATGGATTTTATTACATGTCGGACTCTACTTGTTCTATTTGGATACTTTGATTTGCTTCATAACACGACAAACATATCATTTTTAGCAGTTTGGAATGCCATTTTTGTCATTTTGGAACGTAATTTTTTGCTACCAACAGCAACGTAACCGCTTTACGGGAATTCCACGATTGACCAATTCACAATGGATTTCACCCTCTGGAGGGCATGCTAATTGATTTTTGACTACGCATGTATTTATCACGTTTCGATTATGGATTTATCCAAATATACTATTGATTCACAGCACTATCCATAAGGACATTGAAGAGCTTGTTTTGGGTGTCATAGATACCTACATCAATCAACATGGTCACCGCGCATTGGACGAAAATTGGTTTGAATCAGAAGAAACTCAAGACATACTCCAACATTTCCTTTGGTTGGTTAGACAGTACATAGGCAAGTCCTATGACATTGACAGGGTACGAGATATTTAAAATAATAGTTCTCGTAATAAACTATTTTAATGCAGCGTTCAATAAGTCTACTGTTAATTTTAATACACGTAATAATTATCAAGTCTCATCATTATTTAATATTATTTTATATAGTAAAAAATAAACAAAGTGTGAATAGAGGAATCGCTTTTCAACATCCCATACATATAAATGTATAACACGTTCTCGATACCAATGCTATGGTTACTTTAATTGGCCCTTTCTGTCTCTGATCCCTCGGTCATCAGCAGTTGTGTTTAAATGATAAAAATTATAAAGGTGGTTGCTTCTTGGATACAGGTTTAACACGCGTGATGCATTTAGTGATTGGCTGCAGTTAAGATGCTGGATGCTGATATCCAACCTCTTAAAACAATAATGTGTGATTTGCTTAAAGAATATATTCCTAATTAAATGTAATTTTTCACTGATAGCTACTGATCACATTGTCCCCTTTTAATTTCGAGCAAAAAATGAGGTAAAACGGAGAAAATTGCTATTTCACTCCAGCCCCTACGATGCCTGTATCAGCCCGCTGAACGTATTATTGTCATGAGTAATGGCTTAGTTTTACACAGCTATGACGAACAAACAAGACGTAAAACAAATAACGATATACACACAGATTAGTCGTCATGACGGAAAGCGCTTACAATGTGTGTATAATATCGCCGATCGTAATATTATCATAATTATTGGCAAAGCTACACGTAGCTGATGTGATATACAAACAAGAGGCGAGACGAATAGCGATATATATACAGTTTATACGGCACGTCACTGATTCAATGGTAAACACGCATGCGATATGCTTATTCAGCACTCGATCAGGGAGCTCAGAATAAAACCGGAGATCTCCGGTTTTATTATAAATGTTAAAGTTTACTCTAATTAAAACACTTCAGGCTTAGTCTTTCGCATTAATGTACACCAATATAGCCATGACAATGGTGCAAAGAAAAAAAAGAAACTCGAAAAAAATTGCTGTGGAACAAATCACACATTATGGCTTTAATTTAACCAATATTCTTTGACTTGGATAACACCAAGAGAACCGTTGCTCTAGATCTTTGCAACTGTTCCAGTCTACCATTTACAAGTGATTTTTTTAATCTCTTCTTCCCAACGAAAGAACTAAGCCTCGCTCTGCACACCTTATTTCTACTCCTATAGTGATTTTGTCATTTTTGAAACACTGGCTGAACAACTTCAAAGAGAACCACATTAATGCTAAAATTCATGTCAATGAATCATGGTTTATACTGAAATATAATCGCGTGGGTGAGTTGGTTATCGGACACATGAAATTAAAGAAAGCAAAAACACAATTAAATCAATCAAAAATATTGATCACGTTGATATCGAGAACGTTTATGCACATTACATGTATAGGATGTTGAAAAGTGTTACTTTTTATGAAAGCAAGGGTCCGACCGTTTCTCAACCTACATTGCCCCGAGTTTGTACACTGATGACACTAATACTTTATCACATGTACATGAGCCCTATAGGTGGAACATAATGGGCCTAAAGCCCAAAATGGGTCAAAAGCATATACAGCTTTCTCAGGGCTCATAGTTGATAGACTGATATAACTTCAGCATTATATTGTTACATGCATATAAATGAGACTCGTATGTAACATATCATGGGAAGAAGGCTATCCCCAAAACTACAAAGAGTCAGGGTCCATCGGTGATACACCAATGGGCCCTACCCCGTAGATGTGTTTTTGTCCATCTTGGCCCAATGGTCAAAGGTCACTGGTCCTAGGGTCCCAAATATGTACGACGCATGCCGTTTCTAATTAAATAAAACAGCCACGGTACTCTTAAATGGTGCTCGGAGTACTACTATCACTTGAGCATTATACCTTAACTTGTGGGCATGGGTCCCATAGGTTAAATATTATAGCCACGTGGCTTCAAATGTTAAAAAAGATGACCGGGTCTTTTTCAGCAAATAAAGCAGCTTCGTATAGTGTATGCTGATAATATGCGGGTATGAGTCGTATTTGTGACTTGATCAAGGGGAATGAGTCACGTGTCGGCAATTTTCAATTAAAAAGTTTTTTACATCTTTTTCTGGGAGTTTATAAATGTAACATTTTGATGCAAACCCCGTCAAAATCGGACATCTTGTTACCGAGTTATGAGCAATTTATCAACGGCTGAAAATAACACAGAACAAAAGAATTTGAACTCTGTTTTTGCCACTATCTCAAAAACAATATTATCGACATCCGACTCATTCCTGTTGATCACGTCACATGTGTGTGCAAATAATTAAAGGCTCTCTAGTTGTTATATTTATTATTTTTTAGAGTAATAGTAGTAGTAGTGCTTTTATTATTATTATTATTATTATTTTTTTATTATTATTATTATTATTATTATTATTATCAGTATTATTATTATTATTATTATTATTAGTAGTAGTAGTAGTAGTAGTAGTAGTAGTAGTAGTAGTAGTAGTAGTAGTAGTAGTAGTAGTAGTAGTAGTAGTAGTAGTAGTAGTAGTAGTAGTAGTAGAAGTTCAGGGTGTAACAATAAAATTTGTACAATTTTGAAAATAGAATGACACAAGTATGCCGCTTATTTTTTGGTTTGATATTTATATGTATATCAAGATAATTTCTTTAGCCACCAGCTAAGCTTTGTTTCAATAAAATCGACGGTATATAAGTGAAGATATGGCCAATTATGTAACCTAGTCTTAAAACCGCTTGGGCCACTTTTGTCTAAGTGTTACAAAAATAACTGAATAGAGTTGAACCATGACCAGTTGGACGATGCTCTTATGATAGGCAGTTTTAAACAATGAGGTATTCGAAGTTGTAAAAATGATTACATAATGGAATATCTCCTTGAGTTTTTGAAAGTCACAACTAAGTACTGACATATCAACTTCATTTACTAGAAATCGTGGCTGCAGCTCAACAACTTCAATCCCAATTCACATTGGAAGAGCGTATTTTTATGGTTGTGAGATTCGAGATTCGGTAGCACATGGAGTCAAGCAGAAATCATAAGATTGTTTATAGCTCATTTTCCAAACTCACGTCTTCCATCAAGGCATACAATTACATATAACTATGAGAAGTATGTAGAATTTGTTAACAGAAATGCTGGCAATAGTGGTCACCCCAGAACAGATAGATGCCCAGCTGATCTTAATTTCAAAAACGTATGCATGTTATGGATGCAAAAACTGTTTTACCAATGATATCTCAGGGATATGAGAAATTAATTTATTTATAAGATAATTTGAAAGATATTTCATGACTTCATTTTGGATTTTAAATAAATATCATGATTATTATTAAGTTCATGTTAATTATATGACGAAACACCACTTATAATTCTTTTGTGTCAGTCCTTCGCTGTTTAATGCACAATAAGCATATCTACGCGGTTCAAACTTGATACGCGCAAACATGGCAAAAGTGGCCCAACACGTTTTCTGGATGATTTAATTAATCGGACATAACTTTTGAACCCAAGCTAGTAAAGAAACCAACTAAACGTCTATTTTTAGAAAAGATATTACTGATTGCATTGCATATAACATTTGTGCCATAACGCTTTTAGTTTTTTCCTGAGAAGTCAAAATGCAATTGTACAACTTTTATTGTTACACCCTGTAGTAGTAGTAGTAGTAGCAGTAGTAGTAGTAGTAGCAGTAGTAGTAGTAGTAGTAGTAGTAGTAGTAGTAGTAGTAGTAGTAGTAATATTATTATTAGTAGTATTATTACTATTATTTGCATTATTATATTTTAGGAACCACCACCTGTCAAAGATATCTTGAATGTGGGAGGATATGTGCTTGTGAACTCGCTTCGGCAAAATCTAAAGAGTGTACGTATCTTTGTATCTCTTCGTGTTGATTATAATTCATCAATTAGTTCAAAACATTATTTTGTATTCTATTACTCTTACGACCCATTATTAAAAATCGCGCACTGTGATTTGTTAAAACACATCATGTGAGAGCCCATTATTCTGCAATCAAGCGCCGTAACACATTCTACGCACAGCATTTTGGTTTTGGTCCAAGAGATAGCAATAATTTCTTTGACAAAAATGACCAGGTGTCTTGTTATGATAGTTGGATAGAACATCCCATGGAACATCTGAAAAGTGAAGTCTTGAGTGTCGTGAGCGGTGGAGCGTGACATCAGAGGTCAATGACCTCAAATTTGACCCGTTTTCCTGTATAATTCGTATTATGCATGTCATTTATTAACAACAGCCTCGATTTTCAAATTTTTGGTGTTTAATGAAAGATATTGAAATTATCTATCAAACAAAACGAATTTCAATGAGATTTGAAAATGTTTCGACCCTAATTTTGAGCCAAAAACGTCAAAATTTAGCATTTTTACATATATTTTGCAAATTGACTTGACATAAAACTTGTAATTTCCTGAAAAGCGTGGGTGCATTACTTTAAAATTCTTACTCAAAAACTGACCCATTATGTTCACAAAAAGATGACTAAAAACAATGTGTTTGGGTAAAGTCGTTTTTGGGCAAGGACATTTTAAAGTGCAATGACCTCTTAAATTGACTATGTAAGAGATTTTCTGCACATATAGACTGTGGGCTATGCGAACCTCACTCCCCCCAGGGGGATTCATGGAGGCAGGTATTTTTCGGACCCTAATGCATTGAGGTTTTGAAATCCGCTTGGCTGCACATTGGCCAGCGGTGGGTGAGGCGGTGAGGGCGCTTTTTTCAAAATGGCCGCCAAAATCACAAAAATCAACATAACTAGGCCAGTGAAGTTCCTAGCAGCATAATATATGATGTCTACACCCATATTTTAGGGTCAAGGACTCATATAGTATCACTTACATCAACAGGGGACCTAAATTTCCAAGATGGCTGCCAAAATTTTAAAATGGCCGACATTGAAAATGAAAATTATCTATATCTCAGTCCTTGAAGCTCCTGCAAGTATAATTTTGATGTCTATACCCATGTTTGCAGGGTTCCAATAAAATCACTAAGAACAGCCCAGGACACAAATTCCAAGATGGCTGCCACTGAATTTTAAAATGGCTGCCATTTAAATCAATTTTGTCTATATCTTAGTCGTTGAAGCTCTAAGGAGCATGTCTCGTCTCTAATGCATTATGCCGTATTGTCGGAATCAAGGATTCCAGCCAATACATTTAGGTTTTGAAATCCGTTTGCCTTCACATTGGCCAGCGGTGGGTGAGGCGGTGAGAGCGCTTTTTCAAAATGGCATCAAGAATGACACCATAAATAATCAACGACATGTCTATTACCTAAACACAAGAAGTATCAAAGCCTTAGTAGTATAAGTGGATAAGTGCAATAGCTGTCCTGTGAACATTTGGCAATATATTATATATTGTACTCATATACACATGTCAGCTACACATGACAGCTATTGCACTTACCCACTTGGGCACTCAACAGTCGATGTCCCAACTCCAAGATCAACGACTAATCTAATCATATTCAGTAACTCTATTTGTAAAAGGATTAATTCTAGGAAAAAAATGAAACGATAGCTAAGAGTAGCTTGATGACGTAGCTCCCAGTTGCTGATTGGTGCTGGGTTTACTGTACTGGTGATACTGGTGTTGATACAGTAGCTCCCAATTGCTGGTTGGTACTGGGGTATCTATCTACTGCTGGTATTGGTGATGATAAAGTAGCTACTATCTGATTGTTGCTGGGCTTAGCTATCTACTGTTGATATTGGCGTTGATGAAGTAACTTCCTATTGCTGATTGGTGTTGATGAAGCAGCTTTCAATTGAAGTAAATGTTCATTGGCGCTAAGGTAGCCATCTACTGCTAATATTGGTGTTGACGAAGTAGCTGCCAATTGCTGCTTGTTGCTATGTTAGCCATCTACTGCTGATATTGGTGTTGATGAAGTAGCTTCCTTTTGCTGATTGTGTTGCTGAAGTAGCTTTCAATCTCATTGTTATTGGTTTTGTTTGATAGATAATTTCAATATCTTTCATTAGACACCAAAAATGTGAAAATGGAGCTGTTGTTAATAAATGGCATGCATAATACGAATTATACAGGAAAACGGGTCAAATTTGAGGTCATTGACCTCTGATGTCCCGCTCCACCGCTCACGACACTCAAGACTTCATTTTTCGGATGTCCCATGGGATGTTCTATCCAACTATCATAACAAGACACCTGGTTATTTTTGTCAAAGAAATTCTTGCTATCTCTTGGACCATTTGGTTACGCGTGCAATATTTCCGCCAAACGCGCTGTCACGTGTAATCGCTCCACATTGGAAGTAAACAACTTGAAATATTTGTGCCAAAAATGATATTTTCTCTTTAAATTGCACTATTTTCTGGTAATATAATAGAAATAAAGGGTGCAGCATTATCCTCTACACGCAAATAATGTGTCCTCGGCAGAAAAAACGTTTAAATAATTGTTTCTCTTTAAATCGCACTATTTTCTGGTAATATAATAGAAATAAAGGGTGCAGCATTATCCTCTACACGCAAATAATGTGTCCTCGGCAGAAAAAACGTTTAAATAATTGCTTCGGCTGTGCCTCACCCATTATTTTTTACTGCCTCGGACACATTATTTGGGTGTAAAGGATAATGCATTACCGTTTATTTCTTAAATAATGAACATTTCCATTGTACTTGACAATACCAAGTGAATTTTTATTCAATACAGTATTCCGTCCGTCACATCGGAGGACTGATATTGTCTTCTGGTTCTCTTTTAAAGACTGGAAAAGAGACTAAGAAGTACCGGTGAAAGTGGATCAGATGGCAATATCAGTCATACAATTGTTGACGCCTGATCAAATCAATCTCATATTTGTCAATTTTAGCATAAAAATTGCCGAATTTATTCCACTTTTGAACTATATTTCACCAATTTAGCTTTGATATGCCAACACTTTTCGTACCATAAACATATTTGGTTATCAAAAGGTGCTGCATTCACTATACTTCAACTTTTATTTTCTAAAACCCTAACCTCCAACCCCCCGCAAAAAAATATATTCGCCACTGAGTCTGAAGTCAATCAAGTTGCTTCACTTCACCGAAATAATAAATACAAGTGTAGGCTTATTTTGCCGTTTTCTAACTGCATAACTCTAAAACGAACAGTTATCCAGTATTTAGTGCATTCAGAGAAAATGTTATAAATTTCAATTCCACAGAGCCGATGTCGATTTCACTGACAGAAATTCCAAAAATAATGTCCGTTATATTTGAATTGAAGAATTTTGATTGGTGGCTGAACATCATTTTTTATCTGACTGGTTGAATTTATTTTTATGGAATGGCAATATGTAAAATTCAAGCTTGCTTTAGGCTATGGTATGTGAAAATAATGGTGCATGGAAAATATCATTACATTCGGCACAAGCGAAAAATAACGTGTTGCTGAATTTAATTAATTTTCAAATATTTAAGTATGTTATTTTTTATCGAATTTCAGACAAAAGGTAACGAGCTTTACCCATCTATAGTCGTCAACGTACATAGCATATTTGCCATGATGGTAGATTACGGTATCAGTAAGTAAAAACATTTCTTTATTTAGTTGTATGTTCTTAATTCTATATTCTTATGTACTAGTAATTTTATTTTAGGCCGGGGGCACTGCATCTCACGTATTCTCCATTCAAACCCATGTCCACCCAAAGTCATATCTTGCATGTTACTGCGTAGTGCTGTTGGTGAAGTTATCGGTGACAGATGCTCTAGCTATTGGCGTACGTCAAAGATGATTAAACGGTATTGATGTACCTGTAGTCACTGTTTAATGTTTTATTTTGAAAACATCCGTGAATCCGGTGATTCTTCGCAGGGGGTTAAGAATACCAACCCAGCAAACATAAAACTTTTTCGACATCATTCGCAAAGGGTTAGAAAAGATTACCATAAAAATGTCGGGTTATATAAAGGGTATATAGGCCTAGGGGTATAAAATGTTTTCATAACATTCAAAAACGTTTTATGATAACTTACAGCAAATATTCTAACATAATGTTATTAAAGTATTGACAAAATATTTCGCAAAAATGTTTGCAAAAATATTTTAGAATAACATTTTTTAAACATTTTACACTACGTTTTCACGATATTCGCTGACGTTGATACTTGTAACTTGTAATGACGTTGTTTCGACGTCACGTTGCAAACGTATACAGCCTGTCTCAAAAAAATTGTACAAGTGAAAAGCGCCCTCTATGGCAATCAGAAAATACCGTTGTGACACGATGCTTGCATCAACGTTAGTAGCGTAGTCTTAGGTCTCCAATTCCGTTTGTTCTGTTCAATTTGCTTGTTTTAATCTTGAGATGTGTTTAGTCAGAGGCGAAAGGGTAAAGTCACAATTGTGCCACTTTTACCAAAGTGGATCATGAGGACGGTACATGTAAATCAGTGATAGCATCAAGTTTATCAAGAGTTCCTTCTTGAAATCAAAAGAATTCATCAATTATACAACAATAAAAATAGTTTTTTCACCCCAGCACCTTACCCGGGGGTAAGATGACCATAGGGGGGGGGGTCGTGAGGCCCCAATGATTTTCATTTCTCTTTTGTGAAACTGTCTCAAGAGATACTGAATTGTTACTTCTTAGTTATGTGATGTGCCCTGAGTAATTTAATTTGAAATTTAATTTGTAATTTTAATTTATCTTTATTTACAATAAATATTAAAATCTATTTCATGAGACATTTCAGGGATTCCTCTTTCTTGCATCAATTTGATCAAAAACAAATTGAATCATTTCTAATTGTGGATCATATGAGAATTCCCCTAAGATTGTAAAGTGAAGATGACATCGTACGGATTCAGGAAGTGGTGTCATGGGATTCCCCTCAGGAAGTGATGTCATGTGTAAGGTTAATGTTATAATTCCCAAGATCACATTTGGCTATTATAATAATGAGATTTCCGAGTGCTTGATATATAAGCGAATGAAAACATAATTCTTCACAGTTTATGGTGTTGTATGGGCTAGCTAGCTAATATGCTTACAGTCCAATTCCTTCAAAGAAAGGAAATTGCAACCAGAATTATTTCATGTAGTCAATGTACTACTACCTGCCAGTGTTGTCGGAGAAAATCTAGAACACGTCAAAGAACGTACTCCTTCCAAGAAAGGAATATATATATTCTTCTGCCGACTTGCTGAAGTCTGTTTTTTTGATCCAACACAAATGTCAATATAAGTGGGGACAACTGCATCGCAGTCTTGCTTCCTGGAGATATTGTTTGAAAGGAGGAAATAACACCAGTTTTGGAGAAAGCAGCGCAAGGAGTTAAGTTTGGAGAAAGCAACGCAAGGAGTTAAATTTGGAGAAAGTAGCAGCGCAAGGATATAAATGTTTGGAGAAAGCAGCACCATTTTTGTGTGAGGATTTTATACGCAAGGATATGCAAGTTTACAAAGGACTTCGCTGATTTTCGCAGGACAAGTGATTTACATCAGCTGCCCAGAACATTACAAGAACTCTATGATCACCTACAATAAGACTGCTGGTTAAGTACTGAGTAGGTAAAATATTATTGTGACTGTGTGATTATTTTTGTATATGCATTTGTTGTCATATATTATATTTTTACTTTCAATTAAAGACTTAGATTTTGTCAGCTTAATCAAACAGTGTATTTGTGTTGTGCATTCGTGTGAATTTGGGTAAGAGGTAATTTTGGCCTTGAGTCAGTACGACTCGTCAGGGATTCGTCCGGGAAATACACTGTAAAAAAGTTGACATTAATTTACTGAGTCTAAAAAGTGAAAGTACAGTATGGCAGAGTTCAAAGCAGAAGAGTTTCTTGAAACTATAGATTGGGAGAAGTTTGTTAAGTTGAAGAAGCCTGATTTATTAGTAATTGCCAAACATTGTGACTTGAAAGTAAAGCAAACTACAAGAAGACACGTAATCAAAAAGTTAAATTGAAAGAGTTGAAAATTCAGTTAGAACTGAGGAAAATAGAAATGGACCAAAAAGATAAACTGGACATGATCAAGTTAGAGAATGAAAAACAAGAAAGATTATATATGGAAAATAAAGTAAGACAAGAAAGACTAGATATGGAGAAACAAAAACTAGAAATTGATGAAAAAGCGCGCCATGAAAAGATGGCGCTGGAACACCAAAAATTGATAAAGGAAGAAAAGGAAAAACAAATCAAATGGAAGCACATTTGAAAGAAAACGAAATTGAGGCAAATTACAAGTTTGAACAAGAGAAGTTGGCAAAGCAAGATGACAAATACTCATCAAGTTTCTCCTCAAAGTCAGGGTTTGATGTTACAAAGTATGTTAAGATGGTGCCTAAATTCAAAGAAAAAGATGTGGACAAGTATTTCCAACATTTTGAAAAGGTAACAACAAATTTGAAATGGCCTAAAGAGGATTGGACCCTAGTTTTACAAAGTAGTTTTGTGGGGAAGGCCAGAGAGACTTACTCAGCTCTACCAACAGAGAAGTGTAATAATTATGAAGAAGTCAAACAAGCAGTTTTTAAGGCCTATGAACTGCTGCCTGAAGCATACAGACAAAAGTTCAGAGATTCAAGAAAGCAAGCAGATCAAACCCATGTAGAATTTGCTAGAGTAAAAGAACAATTGTTTGACAGGTGGCTTGGTTCAAAAGAAGTCAAAGATGAAGCAATTGGTTCTTATAGAAGAGTTCAAAAATGTGTCCACGCTTACATTAAAACCCACTTGGATGAAAGCGCTAGCAAAATTAAAACGCTAAGTGAGGCGGCGACGATGGCTGACGATTATGGCTTAACGCACAAGTTTAATGCAAGTAAATTTAGTCATAACAGAAGTTACTCAAACAGGTTCAGCCATAACCATCCTAGATCAAATCAGAGTGGTACACAAGAAGGGAAATCTCAGTCTAATTCACAGCATAGTGCTGGTGGTAGAGGGACCCCATGGAGTTCAGGTACCAAACCAACAGGTGGGACTGAATTTAAATCCCAAATAACTTGCAATTCCTGTAAGAAAACAGGACATACAGTGACCATGTGTTGGACCTTAAAAGCCAAACAAGAAAAACAGCAGCAATCTGCTAATAATACTGTAGGATGTGCAGGGCCACTTGAGTCAAAGAAACAAGTCAGTCAAATCAAGAAACAAGAATTCTCACAAAAGGGAGGTGACACAGACAAGGCGTGTGAGGAATTTGAACCGTTTGTGTTTAGAGGGAGTAGTATCACTTGGTGATAATGGTAGTCCACAGCCCATTAAGATTGTGCGAGATCCGGGTGCGAGATACTTGTTGTGCACGATCTATGATTCTGGAAGGAACGTTGCCCTTTAGTGAGGATAGTTCAGCTGGTAATGCTTTGATCCAGGGTATTGGGATGGAAATACTTAAGGATACATGCTCTTTTTGGTTGAAATTTTTGGCAGGAAATAATCCCGCCAAAACATTAAAGTAATATTTCCCCACAACTAAATATCATAGTCAGGAAATTAATGGTGCATCTGGTAGCTTAGATCATAACTTTCATTATTCTTAGTTGCAATTATCCCATATAATTCTTTATTTGTTTTTACAGAGTCTTGAATTGTCGATGTTTTTGATCAAAAAACATCACTTGGTGTATTTTGAAACTCGAGGCATTAACTCTTCTGAAATTAGTCCCAAATCATAATTTATTATATGCACGTGTAGCAAACACCAATGGAAATAATTGGACGTTGTTTGCGGAGCCTAAATTTGGTTTGATTTTATTTCACAATAATTCTAAGTTGAGAATTTTGACCTGACATTGCCTTTTTGGCTTTCCAATTTAAATTCATTGATATGTGATATTTTGAATAAATAAAGGGTACGCTCACCTTTCTGCAACACTTCCCGGTATCATTAAGCATCTGCTGATAACCAACATTTTAGCTGAAAACAGTCCCTTCCTATCATTTTTGCACAAAATATGGTTCAAAAGTGCGTACACTACGCGTATATACTGGCACAAAGAGGTAATGAAGAGAGCTATTTACGGTGGGGTTTCTATGGTAAGCTATTAGGGTAGGCCTATAGTATATCTTCCCGCAAGTGACAAGATGTGTCAAGCAGGTGCATACATAAGGGTGGTATATTCAAACGGTATTGTCTGGATCATTGAGTATCGATTGCGCACGTATACAGTAACACGGATATGTGTGGTCCTCCCCAGATTTTGACATGAATTACAAATGACGTCGTGAGTGACCCAGCGTTAACATTTTATTATTACAAAATTAATCGTCGTTTATCACGAGTCCTAAGAGTCGTACCAGTTCAATTCATCAAAATTAATCTGTATTAAATGAAAAACAAACACACAAGTAGAGTCATATGTCTTTCTATGACTGCATTCCTACCAAAATCTGATTTTCAATACACTAGAAACGTGTTGATATGTATATTTTTGAAAATCGCCGAATGTTAACCACAGTCACCGTGGCCCAGTAGGTATCTTTAGCATTCATAGTGCAATTGGCAGTGGTTCGAAACCTGGTGAAAGGTTTAGTATTTTTCATTCTTTTACTAATGCGCTGTGCCGTTTTTCAAACACGCCCCTGGATGAAATTGATGGGCAAGTACCCTTAATGTACCTTTCCACAAAATTAACTTAGTTTCTGGTCATGTAACCATAGGAGTTAGACATGAATTGCCAGTCAAAGGAGTATCATGTTGCTAGAAAATGACTTGACAGGGCGGGGGGGGTCTGACCCAATAATTACAGATAAGCCATGTTTGCAGGATGATAATAGTGGGGAAAAGGAGATATTTCCTGTATGTGATGTTACACGGGCTATGAGTAAGAAGCCCTCATTAGACACAACCAAATTGATGACTCAGGCTACAATTTGGAAGACACATATGTGTCAAAGTTGAATGAGAAAGAAGATAAACTTCTTTCTCCTGGGGATAAAGATACCCCTAAAAATGACACAGCCTCAGAGCATGAACAAATTGGGGAAACCATAAAAGACCCATTAAGTCATGACAAGCTGATTCTGGAGCAACAAAATGACCCAGAACTCAAAGAGATCAATCAAAGGGCATTGACCCTAGAAGAAGCAGAACAAAATTCATCATATGGATTCAGGAAGTGATGTCATGGGATTCTTCTCAGGAAGTGATGTCATGTGAAAGGTTAATGTTATAATTAAGACTTGGGAATTCCCAAGATCACATTTGGCTATTACAATAATGGGATTTCCCAGTGTTTGATATATAAGAGAATCACTCACTCACTCACTCGGACGACTTCTGTCGGACTCCTACGATGGCTCTCCAGATGTGTCTGTCCTGCATGCAGCTCCGAATTTCGTTTGGTTCCTGTCCACTGTCCTCACACAGAAGATCTACATAGGTCTTGCTCGGTCGCCCCACACTTCTTTTGCCGTGACTGGGTTTCCACAACACTAGGTCTGACACCACCTGCCCTGTACTTCTTAAACAGTGACCAGCAAATTGTAGTCTCCTTTTCCTGATTTTATCAGTTACCTTTGGGAGTTCTCCATACAGTTCTTTATTTGTGGTATGTGTCCTCCAGCTTATATCAAGAGCTGATCTAAGTAGCCTGGTGTAACAACCATCCAACAACTTGCGGATCTTTGTTGTCACTGTCCATGTTTCTGAACCATAGAGCAGGATGCTTTCTACTGTTGCTTGGAATAGCTTGACTTTAATCTGCCTTGGAAGATGGGATTTCCAGATTTTAGTGAGCTTATTACATGCCCTCCATGCCAGTGCTTTCCTTGTTTTGATGTCCTGCTCGCTGCTTTTGATCCAAGCTCCAAGATATTTGAAGTCTTTCACAACTTCCAAACTGGTTCCATCTGCAGTTCTTACATCCACTTCAGTATGTTGATTGAATACCATGCATTTTGTCTTTTTGGTATTCATGTGCAGACCTACTTGTAAAGCAGCTTTCTCTATCCTTTCCAGTAGCTCCTGAGCTTGACTGGCAGTATCAGATATTAATGGTATATCGTCAGCAAAGTCCAAGTCAGTAACACATAGCGGTCCAACCCTTCTACTGCGTCTGGGATTTGCTGTAAAGCCTAGATTCTCTTCTCTACCATCTATAGCAGATCTCATGCAATAGTCTAACACAGTTATAAAAAGATAAGGAGCAAGAGTGTCCCCTTGAAGAACTCCTGCAAGGATGTTGAATTCCACTGTTTCTCCATCAGGAGTCACAACTTTTGCTCTTGTGTTCTGGTACGTGTCTTCTATGGCTTTCACAATTATGGTGGGTAGTCCATATGCCTTGAGTATTTTGACCATTTTCTCTCTATGTATTGTATCGAATGCTTTCTTAAAATCAATAAATGTCATTACTGCAGTGAGATTTTTGTCCTGAATTCCTTCTATTATTCTTCTAAGTGCAAGAATCTGGCATACAGTAGATCTGTTTTCTCTAAATCCGCATTGGTTTGGTCTGAGTTTGATGTCCATATGTGGTCTTATCCTTTCAAGCAGCATGCGATTGTAGGTTTTTGCTACAATAGAGCTAAGGCTTATACCTCTGTAGTTTGCAGTGTTGCTGAGATCCCCACTTTTTGGTACAGGGATAAGGTTCATTATAGACCACTGATCAGGTTTTTCGTTGCTAACAAATGCTTTGTTGCAGAAGTCAAGGATAATTTCATCCAGGTTGCATCTTTTATGACTTCTGGAGGAATTCCGTCTTCACCAAAACTTTTCCTTCCTTAATGGCCTCCTTTGCCTTTTGATATTCTACTTTGTCAAAGGGATCAGTTCTGATTGGTAGTTCTTCGAAGATTGTGGGTATATCTTCATCTTCATCAGTCACAACTGGAGGATCTTCAAGAAGTTGCTGAAAGTGATTGAACCAGCTTTGGATCCTGTCTTCTTTAGTATCCCCTTTAACCTTCCATTTTTGACTTTTTTCTACCACTGATCTCGTTTACAAGGTCCCACGCCATCCGGTGCTTATGACTGAGGTTGGCCTCTTCAAAGTCATTGAGCTTCTTCTCTAGATAATCAGAATTTGCCTCTTCATATGCATCATCAAGGGCTCTTTTGCTCTGCTCAAATGCATAACAGCTTGACTTGTCATTCTCTATGACATGTTTGTCATGTGCCTCCTTCAGATGATGTCTTGCTTTCTCGACTCTCACATCATAGCAAAGCGCATTTTGATTTTTCTTCTTTTGGACACGTGGTAACAACTTTGCAGCAGTTTCCTTGTTAGCTTGTATGAAATAGCTATATCTTGTGGATTGGTCAGTACCAACATCTTCCTCTGTTAGTGCAGTGAATCTATTTCGCACTTCAATTGTATAGTTTTCCTGCAGATCTGGATCAGAAGCAAGTTTGTTCCAGTTATATTTTACTCTCTTTGGAGGTGATTTGCCATTTGCTCGGAGACTAAGCCTTATATTGGCTGTTACGATTCTGTGATCTGATCCTATGCTGGCAAATGAGTTATAGGCCTCAGAATTGATCACGCTATTCCTCCATTTCTTCCTGACTAGCACATAGTCAAGCTGTGCTCTATACCCACTTGGCAGCTCACATGTCCATAATTTTGTTGCCCTCTTCTGAAATGTGGTATTGGTAACAACAAGGTTGTTTTCTAGAGTATAATCTAGCATAAGTTCACCATTTCTGTTTGTAGTTTCGTGATAAGAAAACTTTGCTATGTCCTGTCCAACTCTTGCATTGAAATCTCCAATTACTATGAGAAAGTTGTGTGCAGGTACTTCCTGGTTGCTTTAGTCAGCTGATTGTAGAAGTCTGTAACATCATCTTCATCAGCGACATTTGTTGGAGAGTATGTCACTATGATTGTAGTCTGTGGGTTGCCATTAAGTGTGACTTTAAGTATTCTTGGTGATATGTAGCATACAGATACTAAAACTTTTCTGGCAAAATTACTCAGTAGAACTCCAACTCCACCGACTGCTGCACCCATGCTGTTTCTCCATGCAGAGCTAGTTATAAGCTGGAATCCTTCAATGAGATTTTCGTACTGAAGTTGGTCATCATGGACTGTTCTGTGCTCTTGGATGCCAATAACATCTATTTTGTAGTCCTGGGCCAGTGCACATAGTTCGATTTGTTTATGTGGGCTTCGTAGTGTCCTAGTATTCATAGTAGCAATGTTCACAGCTCTCTTGCATTTCAGAAAGCTTGATAAGCTTGTTTTCCTTCGCTTCCACCACCATCAATTGGTACCCTTCCGTACGGCTTTGAGGTAGCAACGTCATCTCTTTCACCACACAGTGGTGAAGTGGCTTCTCACTCTTCAGGACAATTAGCAGGGACTTTAACCCTGGTGTTAATAGTTTTTGCCATCATATTTGTCTTTCAATTGCTAGATATTGATGGTGGTCGCAACTCCTACCATCCGTTGTCCATTGGCCGTTGGGAGATGTAGTCCTCCTCTTCCGCCCTTCTGCCGTTGAAGGATCATCCTTTCATCCGCCATGGGTAATGGACTACCCATTAGATAGCAATATTTTATGACCTTTCAAGACTGCTCCAACAGCCTTTCAGGTCACAAACTATTGCCCCCATTGCCCGTCTGTTAGCAATGCCGCAAGGCATAGCCGTAACAGGTGGAACGCGATTGACTTGCAATCTTCGTGAACGTGGGGTTGGGTAACTACAGAGTGGCGATTAGGAACAGGAGGGCTGATGGAATGCCTCCTGCGCCTACAACCTATTATAGTAAGTATAGCAAAGTAAAGCAAAGGGGTAGGAAGCATGCAGGAGAAAGGCAAGGGCATGCAGTGAAGCAAGGGTAAGGTAGGAGAGCAAAGCAGGTTGGAGTTGCGCATCATGCAGCCAATTTACCACCCTATAAGAGAATGAAAACATAATTCTTCACAGTTTATAGTGTTGATCTGGGCTAGCTAGCTAATATGCTCTCAGTCCAATTCCTTCAAAGAAAGGAAATTGCAAACCAGAATTATTTCATGTAGTCAATGTACTACTACCTGCCACAGTTGTCGGAGAAGATGTAGAATACGTCAAATAACGTACTCCTTCCAAGAAAGGAATATGTGTTCTTCTGTCGACGTCAAATGTCAATATAAGTGGGGACAACTGCATCGCAGTCCTGCTTCCTGGAGATATTGTGTGAATGGTGGAAATAGCACCAGTTTTAGAGAAAGCAGCGCAAGGAGTTGGAGAAGCAGCGCAAGGAGATAAATGTTTGGAGAGAGCAGCACCAGTTTTGTGTGAGGATTTTATACGCAAGGATATGCAAGTGTATAAAGGGCTTCGCTGATTTTCGCAGGACAAGTGATTTATATCAGCCGTCCAGAACATTACAAGAACTCTATGATCACCTACAAGAAGACTGCTGGTTACATACTGAGTGGTTAAAATATTATTGTGATTGTGTGATTATTTTTCTATATGCATTTGTTGTCATATATTGTACCAATCATATCTTTACTTTCAATTAAAGTCTTAGATTTTGTTAGTTTAATCAAACAGTGTATTTGTGTTGTGCATTCGTGAGAATTTGGGTAAGAGGTGATTTTGGCCTGGATTCAGTACGACTCGTAACAGTTAAGTAAAAATAGTCATTTCCTTTTTATATATATTTAGAAGACAAATTGGTGAAAATCGCATTTGTAGAATTTTTAGCCGAAAATCAATTTTGCCTATACTTTTGTACATAGCCAGAATTTCCCAATTTTGCATGGGCGCCCTCACATTATGACGTCATATCGATATTATGTGGAGAATGTTTGTACTGATTTTGGTATCACTGGGTACAGGAGACACGTAGCTATATATTAATACCAAATATAACGGTATATGCCGCTTATAATTGAAAATTGACCACCCCCTCTTCGTAGTGCGTGTTACAAAATATGGCTCAGTAGTTCCAGGGTTAAATTAAAGTCCGGTCGAACGTTGAAACAACGTATGAATAATACGTTCACGTGTACACGTGAGGAGATAGGGCTTTTATTCAGACGTTGATGCAATACTTGGCCAGACCTGGTATCAACATTCAGAAAACGTTACATAGATACGTATCTGAAACGTTTTCTTTACATGAGGAGATATGGTTTTAATCCACATGCTGATGCAATGTCTGACCAGACTGGTAACAAGGTTTGAATAATACGTATCAGCAACGTTTTCCTTACGTGAAGAGATAATGTTTTAATCCAGGCGTTGTTACAATGTTTGACGGGACATAATAGTAGGTATATCACCTCAAAAATAAGCGCAGCAGAAACACGTTATTTAATGTTTCTACATGAATGAGCATTATTAAAGCATAAAAAATCAAAAAACCGAATTGAAATCGGTCAATGCATTGTGATGTAGTGTCAATTTTAAGATGCTCATAAATGGAATGCAAATCTGCCACAAATTGCTGTAATGACAACATTGGCACATTTCGAGATTCTAAAGGTTTATTTGGACGCTTGCTTGAAAAAGCAACATTAATTTAAGTATCACAGGTTAATTGCCTATCTTTTCTAATTTCGTCAAAGAAAACAAAATTTAAAAATCTATCATTGAATAATTATAATAAATTAACCAAATATACTATTTTAGTAATTGCGGCCAAATCTGCAAACAAATTAAAGCTGAAAAAATGACTAAGTTCAGATAATTAATATGCAAAATTGATGCCAACAGAAAACCGTACATGATATCAGGGTTCTTCAAGTTCTTCAAATAATAACAAAAAAATACACACAAAGTAATTGATTATACAAATTAGCTAATTACAGCTAATTATGTATTCATAATATTATCACGTAAATTAGGCATGAGTAATTTGGGTGTTTTTTTTTCAATATTTAATGAAAGTCTTTTCATTCATCACAAATTTGTCAAGTATGAACCTGTTATGATGTTTACGAGTGGATATTCATACGTAGTGGTAGTTTAATGAATTAAAGTTTTAACTTCAACACTGCACTATTTTTCGCTTACCTGGAACGTTTTCACTAGTCCGACTAGCGTCTTCAGCAGATGGTGATGCTGTGTTGATATCTTGTCTACAATCGGGATATCTCTCACTGATGACGTCATATGATTGACAGAATGACGGCTAACAAAGGTTTTGTTACCTTACCTTACATAGAAGGTCTTTTTGAGAAGTTACGCAGAGCGTTCAGGACTGCGGGAGTTTCAACCACCTTCGAACCTCAGAATACACTGAGGAGTGCACTTGTAGCCCCTAAAGACAAGACAGAACCCGTTAAACAATCTGGGATTGTGTATCAAATTGACTGTGCTGATTTTGACGCGAGTTATATCGGCGAGTCTGCCAGGAAACTTGAGAAAAGGCTCAGTGAACACATCTTAGCCTCAGAGGTCAAAGGTCACGGGCCCCAGGGGCCCAAATGTGAAAACACAAAGCACACCATTTCTCATCAAGTGAAGCAGCCTCGGGACCCTGATTTGGTACACTAATATCCCTAAGGCTACTCTATATTTACAAATATACAAGAGCCCCATATGTTATATATTATGGGCCCAGGGGCCCAAATATTAAAATTGATTGACAAGCCTAGCTCTAAAAGTACAAGATCACTAGGGCTCACATGTGGCATATGTATGGGCCCTAAGTTGTAGATGTGCCTTTTGCCCATTTTGGCCCTAGATGTACAAGGATATGGGCCTCAGGGGCCCAAATGTTAAAACAAAGGGCCGGCCATTTCTCAGCAAATAGAGTAGCTACAGGGTTCAGCTTTGGTACACAGATAGGTCATTAGCATTATATTGTCATATATATATAACCACCATATGTCACATAATGTGGGCCCCAGGGCCCCAAACGCTAAAACATAGGGCCGCCGTTACTCAGTAAATAAAGCAGCTATAATGCCCAGCTTGAGTTTACTGATAGCACTTGATAATTATACTTCAACATATGTACATGAGCCCCATAAGTCAAATATTATGGGCCCCAGGGCCCCAAACGCTAAAACATAGGGCCGGCTGTTACTCGGTAAATAAAGCAGCTACAATGCCCAGCTTGAGTTTACTGATAGCACTTGATAATTATACTTCAACATATGTACATGAGCCCCATAAGTCAAATATTATGTGTTTCAGGGCCCCAAATGTTAAAACAAAGGGCCGGTCGTTTCTCATCAAATAAGGCAGCTTCAGGGCTCAGAGTTTGTACACAGATTGCACCTGAGAATTATATTGTTATATGTACATATGAGCCCCATATGTCACATAATATGGGCCCAGGCCCATAATTGCTAAAACATAGGGTAGGCCGTTACTCAGTAAATAAAGCAGCTACAGTGCCCAGCTTGCGACTACTGAGAGCACCTGAGAATTATACTTTAATATATATGTACATGAGCCCCATAAGTCAAATATTATCGGCCCTGGGGCCCCAAATGTTAAAACAAAGGGCCGGCTGTTTCTCATTAATATAAAGCAGCTTTAGGGCTCAGAGTTTGTACACAGATTGCACCTGAGAATGACATTGTTATATGTACATATGAGCCCCATATATCACATAATTTGGGCCCCAAACGCAAAAACATTGGTCCGGCCGTTACTCAGTAAATAAAGCAGCTACGGTGCTCAGCTTGATACTAATGATAGCACTAGAGAACTAAACTTCAACATATGTACATGGGCATCATAAGTCAAACCAGGCCCCCAAATATTTAAACAAAGGGCCGGCCGTTTCTCATCAAATAAAGCAGCTTCCGGGCTCAGAATTTGTACACAGATAGCACCATAGAATTATATTGTTACTAACACCCACACACCCACCCATCCCAAACACGTAGGACTAAACAGACAGATCCGGATTATATAATAATTGGAAATACCAGCGTGAAGCATTAAGGCTGTTCCAGTTTAATTATTAAACCCATTGGCTGTTCCATTTAATGTACATACTCCCTCTGAATTGGCCCCAAAATAGGCTGTTCCGTTTAATTTACATACTCCCTCTGAAATGGTTGTTCCATTTAATTTACATACTCCCTCTGGAATAGTTTTCCCCTAATCATATTGCATAGCCTCGCTGTGAATAAGAGAGGCTGACAACAGCAACCTATGGAGAAATACCACCGACAAGGGGGGTGGTAACCGGGTGCGTTATCCCGGGGTCCTAGGGGACCCGTAAAAGTGAAGAAAACAAACTTTACTATAGGGCAGTAAAGGCAAAGAAAAGGGACCTCTATCTAGGGGCCCGAAAAAGATACCTTGTAATTAATGCATATCTTATTTGCTTTACTATAGGCCCTACGGGCAGACAAAGGTCTCTTTTCTTGTCCATTACAGGCCTAGTAAGGTATCTCTTCTTTGGTTTTTACGGGCCCTCCGAGGTCTCTTTTTTTCCATTTTATGGGTCCATTAAGGTATCTTTCTTTGCTTATTAGGTTTACATACTCACTAAGGTCTCTTTTTTTTTTTTCCTTTACGGGCCTATGGTATATTTTCTTTGCTTTTTACGGATCCACACTACGGTCTCTTTCTTTGCTCTTTTAAGGTCCATAAAAAGCAAACAAACGTAGCGGGCCCGTACAAAACAAAGAAAAGAGACATGCATTAAAACAATACAAGATAGCCTTTGAAGCAGATACTCTAATAAATATTTCACCTGAATTTACTGTTTGCTTTTGCCAAAATGATCATCCTCGATATATGAAACCTTCGAGAAATCAGGGGAGTGCAGCTTAATCGTGGGAACACAAATTGCAAATTTTCGCGCGCATTGTGTCCTTCAGTTTATTATTTGATCGTTTACCGCGCTTCGCACGGAGTTTGTTTCAATAAGTCCAATCTGGGAGCAAAAGTCGCTAATTCGAATTGTAACTTTTCGCTCGCTTCGCGCGCATTTGTCCAATTCAACGGTTCATACTTGGATCATTACATCATTGGACAATGCAACCTACATTCAATTAAAGCTTGATACTTGGACTTTCACTTTTTACACATTTTCCGCCCAATTGGGCGACTTTTTACAATTTCTTTATTTTAAGTCCTCAGCAAATAATTACTGTAAGTTTGGGGACACCGATAATATGCGGGTATAGCCGTATTTGTGTACAAATATAAGGCCCTCTAGTCTTTATTTCTTTCCCCTCTGTATCTGTACTCGCTCTCTCAAACTTGACCCTCCTATAATTACCCACTCGCACTCCTGTTTCTCCCTCCCCAGTGACTTTGTCAGGGTTTTTCTGTTAGGAGGGTGTGGGCCGATTCTCAAAGGGAAACGTTTTTACAAAAATGGGCTTAAAATGGCAGAAAAAGGCCTAAAAGCGTAAAATATCACGGCGTCCAGCATCCAAAAGGGGAGGGTCAAGAAGGAAGACAAGATGTCCCACGGTGGAGCACCCACCCCCTCCTTGGCTACCGGCAAAGCAACTCCCTGTCCACTTCCAATGCCCTCCCTCTCCTCCTCCCTACCCCCTCTCTTACCAGGCATAACCTATGACATGTTATATGTAAAAACTGTTATGCATCTGCTTTACTCTTCCAGAAGTATCGTATACTGCTGGCTCATGCACTTAATCCCCTTGGCGTTGAAGTCAAGCCAAAACTTATCCGCAAACTGATTTGGTGTACGTTATGAGCACACACAAAAGTATATATCAAGTGTGACGTTTGGAACAAAAATTATTTTGATCTAATTTTCAGCAACATGTAGCATGTTTTTTACCCAAACCAAATTAGATTTCCAATAATTGGTCTATTAACTAGATAATACATACGTTGTAATTATGTAGTCTGTGAGAAAATATGAAAACTATCGTTCTAAATTATGACGTATTTTCATCATAATTTACGGCACACTATAGATTCTCGCGTTAACTTTTACGGCTTTAATGGCAGAGTGGTTTTGACTACATAATCCTCTATAATCCTCTAGACGTTAAAGTTTGTGGTTTCAAACTTCATTTCGCAAAGTCTCTAATATCTTTGTTTCTACCCTTTGTAGCAAGGAGATTCGGTTTTCATTTCAGTTTGTTATATAATCGTGTCAGTGAAGAAGATAATCACTTGGTTTGAAGTTACCTGATCTATATAAGTATACAAAAGAAGTGTTTAAATTTCGTAGTGCAATTTTCACGAGCAGAGATGTCGAACAAGTCAATCTAAAGTCTGCAAAAAAGTAACGCAGCTGTTCAATATTAACAATACAGTAGTGCTTAAAAAAATACCCGAATTTAAAAGTCGCAGTGTACAGCGATCAATGGTTATTATGCCAGCACTGTAGCACGTAAAGCCCGCCATTATCTTCGCCCTTATTCAATATAAACTTCGCCCAAATCAATACAAATAGCTGCAACTTTTGAATTCGGGTAGTTTTCTTTCAAAACACTGCTGTATTGTTAATATTGATATAATATTGGATGACTGAGCATGATACCATAACATATCGGATGAGTCATAAAAATATCGGACGAGCCAACAGCGAGTTCGATATTTGTATGACGAATCCGATATGTTATGGTATCATGCGAAATAAGCCATCCAATATTATCATTATTTGGTTTTCTTAACTCCTAATAACCCTGAAAACATAATAATGAACAAAATTGGACAAATTGGGTATCAAAATTCGCGTATATAAATCATTCTTCTTTTTATGTTGCAATATTGTGAAAACAATTATTAGTTCCGAAGCTATAGCGTATTTATAGCACCTGTGTTTCTTTTTGTGCAGACTTTACATTTGAAAGCGTGGGTTATATTTCCAAATTAACCATATCTTATTTTTCTGAGAGGAGAGAGAGAGAGAGAGAGATAGAGAGAGAGAGTGAGTGAGTCTTGAAAAAGACTACATCTCGGTATCAGCGTTTACCAGTGTCGTCATCCATCGTAAGTATTTCTCTTGTAGCGTGTGAGCTTGACATCCTGAGATGGGGTGTTTGGTACCAGTTGGGGTTAGGGAGGTGGATGGGCAAAGCTGCACTGCTACAAGAGATAGTTGACATCATGGGCTACACAAAAATGAATGATAGCAACCATTCTAGTGTATTTCTCTTGCCTTATAACCTTGTGACTAGAGAAATACATTGGAATGTTTTTTATCACAATTTGAGCAACTTTGAAATTTATCCCTGTGTAAAGTTCGAGGACCTTTTCCCACTAAAATCTACCCCGGTTCACACACTATCGTTTACTTTGAACGTGTACTTTATTTAGCTAATGATAATTTTATTGAATAATTATTAGTATGTTCTCTGTATTTTATGAAGTTGGGATAAAATAACAAAAATAATCAGCATCCGTAATTTATGTGTATGTGTGTGGGTGGGTGTTTTTTTTTTTCTTCTTTGTGTATTCATTTATTATGGTATAAAACTAAACGTACTAGAACAAATACTTTCCATATCAGCTAGCGAAAATGTCAGCATAAGCATTACAAGGACTGTTATATAAGTCTATCATAAAATATGTGAATAACATGATAGTGATATCATATTGCTTGTTTTTGACATGTTTGAGTTGTATATATTATGCAGATACATTGTGTGGAAATATGTGCATTATCAACTTCATCACCATCATCATCATCACCATTATTACATCAATGTCATCATCATCATCATCAACATCATCATCATCATCATCATCATCGTTGTCATTGTCGTTGTCGTCTTTATGGTCATCATGATCGTCGTCTATAATATTTTCCATCGTCTTTGGCACCCACATCAGCATTTTGATTAGCATAATGTAAGACGGAATATCACCAACAACATTATTTTGATTAATGCAATGTGAAAAAGAGAAATAGGTCCTGTGTCATACACTGGGGTACCTTTGTGTTACATGTCACACATTGTTGAAAATCAGAGGTGGTGTGGCATAAAGTGCTGTAACATTTTTTCATAAATCTGACAATAGTAAAAGTATATATTTTCGGATAGCTTATAATACAGGGAACTTTTTGAGTTTCAAGTTGATATACAGGGTTACCCAAATATATACAAAATAAGTGCTTGAAAACTTGTCCATGTAATTTACCTATTTATTTTTCGCTGATATGATTTTAGCAATAATAGAGGTATATTTGGATAGTATTATGAAAACGCTTTTACAAAATATACAGTTTGTTTAAGTTTTGCCTAAAGTTAAATTATACAGGGTGTGCCAAATACCTATACAAAATTTATATAAAATATTTAGATAACTGTTTACGTACACATTATTTGACCATGTATTAACAAATGAAAACCCAAATATACTCCAGAATATTGCAGATTACAGTACAAATGTTAAATTATTCCCTACAAAGTTATTAAGGGTGTCATTAAATAGTAACACAACATAATTTCTGCTATTTAAATTATACAGGGTGTCATTAAATAGTAACGCAACATAATTTCTGTTATTTTAAATGTACGACATACAAATATGTTTTGAAAAGAAAAAAACAGGTTTAAAACATGAACATGTTTCCTACATCATGTAATCATCCCATGAAGCAATCCCTTATTACTTATTTTAAAAAGGAATGAAAATTACCCGTGTTTATATACTTCACCATACATGTATAGGGTGTAACATAAAATTCCATGATTTGATATTTTCGTAGCATAAATTGATCACAGTTGTTTATATACTTCACCATGCATGTATAGGGTGTAACATAAAATTCCATGATTTGATATTTTCGTAGCATAAATTGATCACAGTTGTAAATGATCTTTAACTTCAGGCATACCTTGTCCCGTACAAAATGTGTCATACAGTGTAATTCCAGTGTACTTGGTAATACAGTGCTTAAGCATGTCAATAAATAGGCATGATAATAAAAATGTGTACATTTTGTCCAATGTACGTTAGTATAGTCACCAGAGGGGGTTCCCATGCACCCAGTGCTTTTTTCTAACTTACATTTTTGTAATCCTGAAGGTGTCTAGTAAATGAATTTTGATGTTCCCAAAATAAAATATTGTCCCATGGGGTTCATTTGGCGGCCATCTTGGATTCCGACAAAATTCAATTAAATTGACATAACTTTTGAACTAGACATCGTAGGAAGACTAATCACCCCATTTTTCGGGACAATGTGGACATGTGCAATCAATTAAAAGGGTTATTTTTCATGATTTAAACATGTTGGATACATTAAAATGCAAAATATTACTAAAAATAATATCTTCAAGGCATACTCGCCTGTATATAATAGGAGCTCTTTTTGGTACATTGAGAAGGATATTTTGATGTTATTGATTTATTTACGATTTTCTCTTCTAGGTGCATGACTTAACTTATTATTAGCTAGAACTGGTGTTAGTGAACTAAAAACCGTAGCATAGTTATAGTGAAGTAGTGGATAATCATGCCAAAACGCAAGGGTGATAAAGGTACTGAGTCAGACTCACTACAGAAACGTCCTCCTGTAAATTGTATTTTACATGTGAGTGGTATTGAGCATCTAGATTTTACGCCGCTCAGTAAAGTAAGGGGCTCCGCCACTGATAAGCTGGCTCAGCTACGTATCATGGGGCTAGGTGAGGACCTCTTTGCAAGAGAGGCGAAGGAGGATGTTATCCATGACTCGATCGCCTTTGCCAAATTTCATCTAGGTGACAAAGGGTATATCAACAATAACGTGGTCTACAGCGGCAGCATCTCTGTCGCAGACGCGGTGACTGGAAACTACCAAAGCACATACCGCTCTGCACTATCATCCGGCACCTCTACAAAAGCTACAGAAGCAAACAACTCGCCACTATTCTCAGTAAGCTGGATATAACTGTGACACTGGTGAGACATACAACTTCGCCTTGGAACTTGAGACAGTGCTGGCCAAGGCTCTTGATGAGGTTTCCACATCCTGGCGAGGGAAAGGACGCGTTTCATCTCGAATGGGACAATGACGAATAGCCATGGGTCAAATGTGGTGAACAGCACAGGTGGGTTAATGATTCAAGATGTGAAACCCCTTTACCGAATACTCGACTTTCAAGGAGCTTCTAAAGTGGTCAGAGGATGCCGCCATCCAAGTGGGTCAGGAGTATGTCATTGTTTTCATATGTGACATACTTCACAAGCATGATAAAAGTGGAGGGGTCCTGCAAAGCGAGGTCGAGGGTCTCACGAGGAGTACATGTCTGTACGAGATTGAGCAAGGTCTTGGGGTTGGCGACCTCAACGTTCTCCTCCTTAATGAATCGTTCAATTAACAACCGCTTCACCGACTGTTTAGAGGTAGAACAGTGCTTTTGCATATGCCTTCCCTGTCAATACACTACGTAGGCAGCCACTGGTGATGAGATCAGCCACCAAACCCTGGGACAGGTTGCTTCTCCCAATAACTTCCACAGATGTGAACAGGATCAGGAGCCATGGTCTCGGGTGTATCTATACCTTTAGGGAGCGCACCTTGCTCCGCGCGTAGAGAGGGAGAGTTTGATCCTGGTTAGTGGTATCAAACCCGGGTTTCACATCTTGTATCATTATCCCATTACAACATTTGAGCCATGGTAATGATCTGCGGAGTATTATGTGGAAACCTTATCAAGGGCCTTGGCCAGCACTGTCTCTAGTTCCTAAGGCGAAGTTGCATGTCTCACAGTGACCCAGCTTACTGAAGATAGTGGCGAGTTATTTGCTTCTGTAGAGGTGCCTAATGCTAGTGCAGAGAAGTATGTGGTTTGGTAGTTCGGTAGAAGAAACAGGGCCACATCCTTATACTTATCTTTGAACCCCAGCTTATATACATAAGTCACCGCGTCTGCGACAGAGATGCTGGCGCCGTAGACCAGGTTGTAGGTGATATAGCCTTTGTCACCCGGATAAAACTTGGCAAAGGAGATCGAGTCACAGGTTCTCAAGTCGGACCTTCAGCTTGTCACTTTCTGGATTGGGGAAGCAACTTCTTTCAAACTCTTGTATGATTGTACAGAAGACTCAGCAATGTAAGTAACATAACCTCCTTCTGCCCAACAACTCGGTCTTGAATGAAATCAAGGACAGCAGTGAATGCCTGCAGATGTGCAGCAGCTTTACGATCCTGTTCTGTTTCAATTGTCGCTTTCGCTTTATCACGCAGGTAAGTTGTGTACTTCGTGTTGAATGAATAGCGACAGGAATAGTGGAAATTCGCCTCTCGTGCAAACAGGTCCTCACCTTGCACCATGCTATGTAGCCGACATATTCCTATTTCTAGTACCCGATCGAGGTTCAATCTGTTTCCAATTAAGCTCCTTAAATGCTCCGTCTTTGTCCTGTCCTTAAATACTGGGAATTGGATGCATCTCTCAGTCTTTCCAGACACGTTCATTTCCAGTCTTTCACAAAAGATACATTATGGAGGGAACAGTCGCATGGCAGTTGATAATTGTAATTTACGGTTACAAGAGGATTGTGATGTTGATCAATTAACTGATTGCTCATGTCCACATTATCCCGAAAATGGGTTCATTTGTCCTTCTATGATGTCTAGTTCAAAGGTTATGTCAATTTAATTGAATTTTGGCGGAATCCAAGATGGCCGCCAAATGAACTCCATGTGACATAATATTTTGCATTTTAATGTATCCAACATGTTTAAATCATGAAAATAACCCTGTTAATTGATTGCTCATGTCCACATTATCCCGAAACATGGGGTCATTTGTCTTCCTACGATGTCTAGTTCAGAAGTTATGTCAATTTAATTGAATTTTGTCGGAATCCAAGAATTTTGGGAACATACAAATTATTGACTAGACACCTTCAGGATTACAAAAATGTAAGTTAGAAAAAAAGCACTGGGTGCACGGCTGTTTGATGTATATAGAATTGGCTTCATTATTAACTAAATGCAAACTATAGATGGCGCTATTTGTCCTAAATCATATTTCTTGATTTGCAAGGGTTAGGTGATTAATACCACGATTAAAACAGCTGGAATAGGTGAAACAAGCAACAAGGAAATTTTATAAACATATTTTATCAAACAATAAAAGGAATTATTTGTGTTAAAAACTTGAAAGGGCAATTTCCAGTAATAAAATAGCGCCACCAATTTTGTCATTAATAGATACATTTTATATCCGAAAAAGCTTTAAAAATACCATAAAAGTGAATAATTTTGTAAAAGAGGGGAAATTTAAGTTGAGAACGACTCAAAAGCATCTATATACATTAACACGATATCACTTTTAGCTGTTTAAGCCTAAAATTTTGTAATACAGGATGTTTTGTTTGAAAAACTAATAAATGATCCCATCAAACAACCGTGGGTGCATGAGAACCCCCTCTGGTGACTATACTACGTAGGTCTATTGGAATTTGGCAATTAAAAAAAAAGATATTTTGAAAAGATTAGGGCCTATTTGGTGATACATTATACAATTTATACAGGTAATTCTATATAGATTCCTAGAGTCAGCAGCTTTCCAAAAATCTATCCTCTTACTTGCTAGGCTGAATGGCTCAAAAGATTTTTTTTTAAATGTGTATGCAATGAAATCGCGCAACTTCACGCTTCGAGTTACTGAGTCTTGCATAACGACAAACAGGTTGGTCACATGACGTGCATTTTCTTTAAAAAAATATAATAAATAAAATAAAACAAATTCCGGTGTTTATATAGCGCCTTATCCCAGATCTGGGAGGTTTGTAATGTCGCTGCCATGGTGAATCATCACAATCAGATCGCATCAACAAGGCTGGTTGCCGCTAAACCTGGCGCAAACCTATCCGCACTTAGATCCACCAGTTATCTGTGCAGCTCCCCAAATTCCACTGGATGAAGGAAGTTTTTGATAACCAAATAACTAATAACCGATTTTTGAAAGCAGGAAGAAACCGGAGATCCCGGAGAGAACCTGCGAGAGCGAGCATGGAATCGGAATAAACCAAGTTCATTTCATGAAAGTGGGTAATCTTAATCATATTTCCCATGTACTTGATGGAAACAAAAAATATAATAGCTAAATCGCCATCATACACCTCATAAGATGAAGATTAAGTACCCGAATTATTCAAAATAGTTGAGGCGTAACTTACTACACAAGTACAGTTACGCTTAAACTAGATGTATTAAGTCACAGAATTGCCAACTTATCACTTACATGATTTATCGCACCATGGAAGAAAGAGATTTCCATGGTCGCACCTAGTGGTTAAAGTGTACAATTTAAATGTAAAATATTTCGTTTTTCCTTTAAAACTGTGTTTAACATATCATTTTATTTATTTAGGCAGAAACAAGGAGTTGACTATGGCACAGGTTATTTATGTTCCCACCGATTTCCACACTTACGCCAGAAAGGTAACTTTTAGAAAAAGATATTTTTGTGATTGTAATATATTTACTCATATTAATTGCATCTCATTCATTATTACCAGTTGTTCAAAATGGGTATGTTCAGCAGTTGGCGGTGGGTTCTACTTTTTAAAAGCTTTTTAGATCAACAAAAGGAATGATTGAATACTAAGTGGAAGAAGGGCCCAACTCCAAACTGAGTTATACCCATCATTGTATTGCTAACAGAGAGTACTTCCTTATACCACTGGCGTTGCCATGGTGACGTAATATTTCGTATCACATGGATGTATAAATGAAGGTTCATATATTAAAGGTCCCCTTCATGAAACGTCATATATTGTTATAATTAAAGCACCATTGTGGATCGCCTTTATCCAGTCATACAAAAATAACCACCAACATACCATACCCCACATATGGTCGTTATGACATCATAGAATTAGTCCGTCCCATCACAGTTGGAACTTATTCTAACGTACAATATTCTTTTCAAAAATTATCTATACAAAAATTATTTAATGCGTGTACATCGTGAAGCATTGAACTGCGCCTGTTAATCTACGAAAGCTACTCTACTAGTCCACAGAGACATATTTCACAAAATGGCCATACAGCTCTGTGCATGTACAATGACCCGACTCCGAGCGCTCATATTTCCAACACTCCGACTGGCAATACACTTTTTTTAATGGCTGAATAATACGGACATCGGCAAAAATCGTAAAAGGTTTGGGGTGAAAATTCGTCGTCAGCTCCAAGCTTCTCCAAATCAATGACGTACACCCGGAAATAAAATGAGCAAAATATTTATTCTGAATGTAATAAAATATACGTTACACTTGTTTGTTTTTTATTATTATTGTCTTATGTGTTTTCTTCTTTTGACCAGGACGTTTGTAACTTAATAACAGAATTGATACTATGATGATGCCTCAAAATGAGGTTGACATATTGGTTACTATCAGATATTTTGTTTTGGGCTAACGCTCTTTAATCATTCGATTAATTTCTTAAATTATTTGAGCATAATTAATCATTATGCCGCCAATATTTGTACAGGTCTATCACTGTCTAAACGGGCAGAAGAAATAATTTATAATGTTTGACAGTATTTTCAACACAAAGATACTGAGCAGCAGAATTTTGGACTACAAGAAGATGCTAATGTAATACAAAACACCCTTATGGCAACAGGAATCAAATCTCGGTCAACTCTACATCTACACAAAATTCGGAATGAGCACAAGATCATTCGAAGCGAGGACCAAAAAGGGAGAGAGTCGACAACTTTGATCACTCCAACAGGTCTGCATTAAGATGCTTAATAACAAATATGTATGAACAAAGAAATGCCAACTATCAAAGCAATACATGAGACAGCAAAAGTAGCTCTAGCATTTATAGGAAGCCAGTCAACTTTAAGGAAGATACTTAAGGATTAATATAGTAAGAGACCAGATAGGAGAGACCGGATATTGTGGCAAAGCTCCACGCATATCTTACCAAAATTTAAAAAAATCGCGAACTGAAGACTTGCCCAATAGTCTACCTTGACGAAACATTCTAAACACCAATCACACAAAGACAAAATGCTGGGTTATAGCAGGAGCTGGGGTTTTTCTTGTGCTAACTGGAAAAGGCAGCCCTCTTGTAATGTTGCATACCGGGTCGAAGGCTGGTTTTGTGCCTGAAGCACTACTATCGTTTCAGTCGAAAACAAATTCATCAGATTATCATGATGAGATGAATGGCAAGGTTTTTCGTGAATGGTTTGAGACCCAGTTATTGCCAAGCATTCCAGCGAACAGATGCATAGTAACAGATAATGCATAGTACCATTCCGTACAAGCAGAGAGGGTTCCAACTATGACTTCCCGAAAAGCCCAGATGCAGGAAAGGCTAACAGTAGGTATGTCACAGTGGCTGCACAATAATTCTGCCACACTGTGCATGCAAGCATAACAGTGAATTGAAAAGCGCGCGCTTCAAAGTTGACCAATTTTAGAAAACATCATGTCAAAAAATGAATTTCCTCACAATGCTTCATTTATCCAAAATGTTTCAATTTTTAATATATGATGTGTGAAGCCTTTCCGAGGCTAACATCGGGTCCTCCAAAATTAAAAATTGTTTTGTTTAAGAGCTACTGCCTGTTTTTATGGATTTTTGAAGATCGCTCATAAAGCAGTAAATATAGGCCTATTGAAGTAAAGTAACTAATTTTTCTTAGCATGTAAATTAATTCCGTCGACAACAAATGAAACACTTCCCTAAAACCAGTTGAAGCAAAACATTAATCAATGTTCTTTTAGGGAGTAATTTTCCAAACCACAATAGCTCTAAGCCATTGTGTGTGTCCAATGCCATACTATTTTTGTATACGCGGTACAGTAAAATTGCTGTTCACTTTACCGATTGTCCTCCCATGGTAATCCAGATGACAAAATGTTAATTTAAAGTCTCATTGCAACTGAATTTTAATTTTTACTTTTCGGACTTGGCTTTGAGTAATGGTGACACATACCATGTTTACAGTAAAAATGAAAATTATATTCTAGACACCGTCAAAATGTCAAACTTTTTATTTATTTTTTGTATTGTTTTTAAATAATTAACTGCAGTTCATTTATTCAACCTCATAACAGGATCATACTTAAAAAAACCCTAAAATTACTCATGCCTAATTTGCATAATAATAGCATAAATACATAATTAGCTGCAATTACCTAATTTGCATAATTAATTACCTTTTGTGTATTTTTTGTTATCAATTGAAAGAACGTTGTATACATATGTGTGCAAAAAAAACGCACCTTTATATCACGTACGGTTTTCTATTGGCATCAATTTTGCATAATAATTAGCTGAACTTAGTCATTTTTTGAGATTTAATTTTTCTGCAGATTGGCCGAAATTGCTAAAATAGTATATTTGGTTAATTTATTATGATTATTCAATGATAGATTTTTTAATTTTGTTTACTGTAACGAAGTCAGGAAAGATAGGCATTTAACATGTGATATTTAAATTAACGCTGCTTTTTCAAGCAAGCGTCTAAATATACCTTCAAAATCTCGAAATGAGCCAATTTTGTCATTACAGCCATTTGTGGCAGGATTTCATTCCATCTACGAGCATCTTTAAATTGACACTACATCACAATACATTGACCGATTTCAATTATGTTTTTTGATTTTTGATGCTTTAATAAAGCTCAATAATGTAGGAACATTAAATAACGTGTTTCTGCTGCGATTATTTTTGAGGTGATATGCCTACTAACAGAACATAATATTAGCTGGGATAGTTCCATGATAAGACCACAACTGTATACCTTTATTCAACAGAACAAGACCCGATGTACTATAATCGGTATTGGCGAAATGGCTGAATCGCATGGTACTACATATTACGTTTAGCTCCCTACCATTGCGAATTAAACCATATAGAGCTCATCTGGGGACAGGCAATGGGAGATGTAGCCGCAAATACTACTTCTTTCAAAAAAGCTTTGTTGGAGCACTGGCAAAAATTACACCCGAAAGATGGGAAGCCTCTTAACAACATGTCATACGACTGGAAGAAGAAATGTATGCTGCTGAGGTAAAAATTGGCTCGACTATGCCCGAAGAACAGCTAAATTATATATTTAGGTGACATTGAAAACAGTGAAGATGAATCAGATTTTGACACAGATGATGATTACAGCTATGCCAGTGTTTTTGAGACACGGGGGGTCAGCGAGACATGCCCACCCAAAAAAAAAAAAAAAAAAAAAAACCCAGATTTTTGTTAGGGCAAAAATGGAACCAGCAATTATCATGTCGAAAGAGATATTTGGCAGGTCAAAGGGGGGCAGCAGAGATATTGGCACACATTCATCGGTACCTTTTAAATAAAAAGCTCTACAGAGGCTGATGAAAACCGCTTGGAAAATATATACTTTACAAATTATATAAGGTTTGCGATTTGGGTTTCCTCAAATTTGGCATGGGCAAAGGGGTGAAGCAATGTTGGGCAAACCGAGGGGGGGTTGGTAAGTTGTTTTTTCTTTGGCACGTCGAGAGTGGTGGAAGCATTTTTGTCAGGTCATTTGGAATTTGCCTCTCTAGCTCTCCGGGGCCGGGGAAAGATCATTATTGCACAACCACTGACAGTAAAAAGCACGAACTGTTGTGAAACATTTAAGGGTTGTTAGACCCTTAAGGGTTGTGAAACCCTTAATGGTCGATTCTAAACGTGTAAGTTGGTGGGTTAACATTGTCATCACTAAAAAGTGAGTGCAAATAATGCCTCTATGACTTGGGTGCAAAAAACGCGTAGTGTACACCCCACCTTTGTTTCAGATGTCTTGAAGATACCGTTATATACAAATATTGGTATAACCACCCCCCCCAAAAAAAAACCAATGTCGTGTATAAGTATTTGCACAACCCGCATTGTGTATTACAACATTGTATGTTATTTTGACCATTCCATGTTTATATGCTCAGCCTGTGTAGATATGACGATGACAAAAAGCTGGAAAAGACGCTAAAACTTATTTTAGGCACTTAAATTGCAATTTGAAAATGACTTCATACGAGGGTTAATCGAATAATTGCGGGAATAATGAACTGTTTGCATATTAATATTACGTTACATGAAATTGACAAGAGGCATCGCCAGCTCTGCGACCGTGAATATGTGAAGTTAATCTAGTTTCATTCAAGAGTTACAGCGATATTACGTGACATGGCGCGTTTTGTACTGCGTCAACATACAATCACCTTCTCGTCCACGTATGAAAAATTATTCGTTTCGTTATCTTCTTACAGTCATCAAATTGTCTACCATTATTTCAATAATATAAACAATAACGTTATGGTGCAATTTTTAAGTATGACAAATCAATATTCTGCTTAACTTTCTACCAACTACAGGCTTTGTATGTTTACTGTTGTTTGGCACCGGATTTGGACAGCATCTGTAACATGTTTATCACATGCAGCATTAATGATGGCAAGCGCACCGGGGAGATCATTTCAGTAGTTTTAGAGATGGTGGTATGTGAGAACATAGTTTCTTAATACTAAATAATATTGTGATCCATAATCATTTTTTATTATATCGTTGTCGTCACGGTATATTTCTGAATATAACCCTGAATAATGTATACCGTCTTCTAAGGGTTTTGAACTGTTTAAAAATCATTAACGTCGCCCTCTGTTGATACAATACAAAATTATTGATCGCTACAGTAATACTCGGGAAGCTAGAGGCACGTCCTGTGCACGCCCCCCCCCCCCGGACTAAACCAAACCAACTTTTTTAGGTTCCTGAGATGACCCCAAGACATAATCAGGATGTTCCCAAAAATATAAACTGGCCCCAAGTGGGTTTTTCCAAGATGGCGTCCAAATGTAGGTAATCACTATAAATGACCATATATATGAATACTATTTCTGAATCAAACTAACCTTTTTAGCCCAGCATAAACTCAAGTTGATATAAAGAAAAAGAATTCCCAGTAGTCTGTATATTTTCAAAATGACCGCCAAATACTGAAAAAAAAGAAAAAACTATAAACTTTTTGGCTTGATTTACGGCCTAATATACTTCTTAAATAAGATAAAGGGAAAAAGCATCCCAGCCATCAGTGTCCTTCTGTGATAGCACCTAAAATGGCCGCCGAAATTGGCACCAATACTAAAAATGACTAAAAATTCTCTAATATTAATGCTTCTTCAGTCAAATATAAAGTCAAACTTGAGACATCTTTGACCCTGAATGAAAAAAAAATACAATTCAAATAATATAGCAAATATTGTTTCCTCCCTATTGCCAGTTTACATCACTAATGATATAAATAAATAAATGTGAGTGCATACTTTCTCAACAATGACAAAAGTAAATTAATGGACATTTTCTAAAGCGAGTGTCCACCGTTTTCTATTCACAAACATGTAAACCTGTTAAAAATGAACATGTAGCAAATATTCTTTTCTCACTATTGAAGAGGTTGCCATCAGTACTGACATAAATAAATAAATGGACATTTTCTACAGCAGGTGTCCACGCTCTCTACTCACGAACGTGTAAACCTGCTAAAAATAAATATATAGCAAGTATTCTTTTCTCACTATTGCACAGGTTAACATCAGTAATGTCATAAAGTATAGATAAATGGACATTTTCTATAGCGAGTGTCCTTCGCTTTCTACTTACAAACATGTAAACCTGTTAAAAATAAATATAATTATAGCAAGTATTCATTTCTCACTATTGAAGAGGTTAACATAAATAATGACATATTTAATGAAATATATGGACATTTTATGAAGCGGGTGTCCACCGCTTTCTACTCACAACATGTAAATCTGTTAAAAACAAATATATAGCTCATTTCTCACTATTAGGAGAATTTTCATAGTCATTATAATATTTGTGCCAATTTCGGCGGCCATTTTAGGTGCTATCACAGAAGGACACCGATGTCCATTTATTTATTTATGTCATTATTTATGTTAACCTCTTCAATAGTGAGAAAAGAATACTTGCTATATATTCATTTTAACAGGTTTACATGTTTGTGAGTAGAAAACGTGGACACTCGCTATAGAAAATGTCCATTTATTTAATTATGTCATTGCTGATGTTCATGATGTTAACCTGTTCAATAGTGAGAAAAGTATACCTCCGCTAAAGGAAACTTCCAATTATTTATTTATATCATTAGTGATGTAAACTTGTATATAGAATATGTCCATTTATTTATTTATGTCATTGCTGATGTTAACCTGTGCAATAGCGAGAAAAGAATACTTGCTATATATTTATTTTTAACAGGTTTGCACGTTCGTGAGTAGATAACGTGGACACCTGCTATAGAAAATGGCCATTTATTTATTTATTTTTTATTTATTTATTTATTTATTTATTTATTTATTTATTTATTTATTTATTTATTTATTTATTTATTTATTTCATTACTGATGTTAACCTCTTCAATAGTGAGAAAAGAATACTTGCTATATATGCAGCAACACTTGTAACACTTGTAAAAAACACATTGGAGTGATTTGGATATTAGTAATTAGCTATGACCAGTCCTTGGGACGTATTGGGCGTTTGTGGGCAGACTGTTTTTGTATCCGACTGACGCTGCAAGCAGGCTCTTGTCAAGAATAAAATGGTGTGATTTGTTTATTGGATTGTTAGTATTAGCACAGAGCATACCTTGAGAGGACACTTGACTCATTTGCATGGCAGTCGGACTCTCCATTGTATTTGTTCATTTGTGTATGGAGAGCAATGGCGACCCTTCATTGTATTTGTTCATTTGTGTATGGAGAGCCATTCTTGGAGCCCATGGGACTCAGGCTAGGTCCTCAGGTAGAGTCAGACGCTGTATATACTAGAAACGCATATTCTTAATTCCGTGTTTATTAAATGTTAGCATTAAATTTGTATTGCCCGGCGGCCCCGCGCAATGGAAAAACCTGAATTTGTTACATAAAAAGAAATGAAAATTAAAAAAAAGTCGGGTTCCACCTGAGTACATATTAAATGGGTGTAGAAATTGTTCCGTAAATATTAAGTTAATTTAGACAAACATACGGGATATAATGAACCTTTGACATGACGCCATGATGAGATGATTTTATTAGACGTTTTATATCACCTATACCGTGTGTCATAATACCAATATTTTGTAATTTTATAATAAGAACTAATATTTTGCATCATAAATGCGCAGTCCATATGTACAAACGAATACTAATATTCAAGATATTAAGCTTTAGAAGACTTCAAAATAACATGTCACTAAGCAGGTCATAGGTGCTGGCCTTGTCCTATTGTACTTGTTCATTTGTGTATGGAGAGCGCACTGACCTGTATAGAGGTCAATGGGTGAGCTTCTTTACGGGGCACTTCTCCATCGGTTTCAGGGCGTAGTTCATTGAACTCAACGGGCTGTTATTTGAAGTGCTTTTATGTTATTGCAAAACGGATCGTGGCGAAAGCTAATAAATAATTCATACCAGGGTTTAATTGATCTGAGATGCGGATATTTCATTATTCGCAAACCACCGGGATTTGATATAGGTTTGCGTTGTAAAATGAAAATGTGAATAAGAGTGTCATCCCCTTGGTATTAGTCTCTAGGACCCACCCTAGCTACATTCGGGGTGGGGTGGGGGAGTTAATTCATGTGGATAATTGTTAAGTATGGGTTATTTTTCGGGAGAATTTTATTCTTTTTGGACAATTCAAAATAAAAATGAAGACGTTAGTGACGTGTCACCACTAGTGGTATCATCAAAATTACAACCCATGAAGTAGAGGGCGTGATGAGTTTGTTCGAGAATATTGTTAAGTGCGTATCTTCACGCATACTTTAAGAGTGTCATGTATATTTGTGTACATCCAAATGACTTCTTTGAGCCACCTGGTAGTGTTGCAAGCCTCACGATCAATTACTTTTGAGTCCTAGCAGTATTAAGGGATCCAAAATGAGCGTTTATTGCGTTTCGACAGTATTTTTTGTGGGACATGTGAGCACCTCAGACCTATCGAATTGCATTCTGAATACGAAGCATGTCTTTCTGATATCAAATAATTTTCATTTTCTAAAAATCACAATATAATATAAATTTTATGACAAATTATAAAAATTTATATTTTTCAAATGTTTGATATATAACAGTCCTCGAAGTAAATTATATAAATCTAATGATATATTCTTAAAGTGTATGTAGCAGGAGGAAAAGCCGACGGT
This sequence comes from Amphiura filiformis, assembly GCF_039555335.1. NCBI lineage: Eukaryota > Metazoa > Echinodermata > Ophiuroidea > Amphilepidida > Amphiuridae > Amphiura > Amphiura filiformis. Next base: position 23,006,836 of record NC_092629.1, read on the forward strand.
CAATTGAAAATTTTGACCTTTCATATTGAAGATATGGATTTTTTCCCAAAAGACCTAATTTTTTTTGGTGTTTTGGGGAAAAATCCATATCTTCAATACGAAAGGTCAAAATTTTCAATTGATCGTCGGCTTTTCATCCCACCTACATACACTTTAAGTATAAATCATCAGATTTATAAAGTTTACTTCAAGTACTGTTAAATATCAAAAATATCAATTTTAATGATTTGCCATAAAATGTGTATTAAATTGCGAATTTCAAAAAATCAAAATTATTTGATATCAGAATGACATTCTTCATATTCAGAATGCAATTCGATATGTCTGATGTGCTCTAATGTCCCAAAATAAATACTGTCCAAACGTTCATACCCCAGCCCTTAAATGATTCGTAGAGGCCAGGTACGTTGATCCTTGATGGCTGTGGAAAACTAATAGCGGTATGCACATGTTAATGATCTTTGTGGTGCTCCTTTGCGTGCACAAGCATACTGCGGATGATACAATATGGCAGTAGAAAAGGCGTTTTTTAAACATTCGGGAGACTAGCTCCCCCTATCATCAAATGTTAATATTTACTCCACAACAGCTAGTCGTATAAGCACAAACCTAATGCTTATGTGATTCTAACGGCCAGATGAATAATTTGACATGCTTTTGACTGAAATCGTTTTTGACCCATGTATGGGGTCATTTAAAGGATTATTGGTTATAAAACCGTTGGTCAATAATCGGGAGCAGATTTTGGTCATATTTGCTTGGTCCGTACGTTTCGTTTCCTTGTAGCTTTTGGTGGCATAAATACATGAAAAAAGAAGCACCCACGCATCCATTGCAAAGTTTAGACACTAGGAACCCGATGTCTGGATATCATCTGTCTCCCAGCAACTGCTCTGCGACAATGCCTACCTTTATTTTATATACGCCAAAATATTTTCTGAATTTATTAAAAGTTAACACTGAATTGATGGTGAAAATTGTATGTAAATTTTACATAGGTCCCAACTAAAGATTACTGTTTCGTCTTTATGGGGATCTAATCGTTTAATATCTGCAAGAAACATTGAGGACCTACGTGGACTTATCCTATAAGTTGGAAACATTCAGACCGTCTTGCAAGAAAAATTGTAGGCTAACTAGGCTCCTTACCTTGCAACCGACGCGATGTCCTGAGCACAGAGCACGGGGCACGAAATCAAAATCGATTTATGTATTGTGTATGTGTCATAGGCACCTCGTATTGTCTGTATACGCGTCACACGTTTTAGGAGTGTTCATTTTATTGAAGCAACGTCCCCGGGCGATGCTTCCCTATTTAATTTCACCGAAATGGCTTACATACGATTTTGGCTATAGACGAATCCAACGAGCCAAGTCATGGTCAGGATTTGGTCGGCCATCTTATGTTTCCCGCTAGCACCAACCTGGGGTTTTGACAGGGCGATGTGACTTCATAAGGGCAATGTCGGGGATTATAGGACACAATTGATGGGGAGAGATGAGGTCCGACCAGCTCCGACCGAGTCTCCTACACAGGTTACGCTCCCTGTGGAGGGGCGGAACCAAACTGATGTGGAGACTAAGCCAGTTTGCGTCGGTCTGATACTCGTCTTTGACCATGCGCAGATCTGGCTGGTCAGGAAGACATTTAATACCCCGAATTTATAATATGCCTACCAGTTCCATCTATAACCGATTTGCTAGAGAATATTTGTTACCATGTTTAATAAATTCGTATTAAAGGTATAATAAAATATGGCCAAATGTATATTTGTGTACATAGTGTGTGGATCCACTCTTCTACGGACTTGGCTACTAAGCATGTCGGGAAGGATATGGCGGTATGCTGACCTGGGTCAATATGTTCTGAGCAGATGAGGTCCGACCAATTGCCTACGACCTTGTGTGCGATCATGTGTGACAGGCAATTCCCGATATAATAGAGATTCCCTGGTTTTGAGCGCCCGATTGTGCAAATAAAAGCCGCCTAACACCTAGAGAAGATGCAAAGAAGAGGAGGGTTAATAGAATAATATATACGATAGAGGTAATCCTGTGGCATCTATTCATACATAGTCCTTTTGTTCATCCATTTGTACATCTATGAATAGATGCGACGGGATTACCTGCGGAATTATCTCTATTGTCTTATTCTATTAACCATCCTCGACCTTCTCTAGGTGTAAGGCGGCTTTTATTTGCACAACTGTTGGAACTGTATTGTGTTGTAAATCATTCTTTTGTCTACCTGTGTTTTCGCGGAAGGTGTAAAACGGGTGATGGAATGCAGTTTAAAATTTCCGCCAAGGCCGAATCATTTCACATTTTGGATGCATTGTAGCCGACGGGGACCCAACTAAAGGCTGCTAGTCAGGTGTAGGAATGCGTGTATTTGGATTCGTCTATAGACGAATACAGTTTTCGCGAAAACACTGGTAGACAAAAGAAGTTTACAACACAATACAGTTCCAACAGTTGTGCAAATAAAAGCCGCCTTACACCTAGAGAAGGTCGAGGAGGGTTAATAGAATAATACAATAGAAATAATTCCGCAGGTAATCCCGTCGTATCTATTCATAGATGTACAAATGGATGAACAAAAGGACTATATGAATAGATGCGACAGGATTACCTCTATTGTATATTATTATTCTATTAACCCTCCTCGTCTTTGCATCTCTTGTCTAGGTGTTATGCGGCTTTTATTTGCACAATCGGGTGCTCAAAACCCCAGGTTGGTGCTAGCGGGAAACCAAAGATGGCCGACCAAATCCTGACCATGACTTGGCTCGTTGGATTCGTCTATATCCCGCAACTTTTTGATACACCATTTACAATGCACAGTGGCGAGCTTTTAGCACGACCTGTTACCTTATGCAGCGTAGGCGCATGCCCACTCTCTATTTGTCATGAGTTTGTTTTACATGTCAGTAACTGACTGATAAAGAGATTACACGAGAGTGAAACCCCCATAATGCATTACGAGTCAAGCATACTAGTGACTATGCAACAGCTGTTACGTCATCATTTTAATTTTGGTCATCAGTTGATATAAACAGTCTTATCTCTCACACACCCGTATTTTGCGTGTGAGCATAGCGGGGAGTAATCGGCCTGTTGTAGTACACAGTATTCAGTGAAATAAACGAATTGGAGTCGACATTAATGTGGTCATTCATGTTAGTGATTGAGCGCCATATAAACTTGTTCTGCATAAAATGTTGTCAAGTAGGCCTATAGGAAACGAATGCCTTGGTTATCGATTGGCAAAGCATTCTTCAATCTTCGGATGATTGATGTATAGGGGTGCTCATGATAGATGGAGACGATGGGGTCAAAAACTAGGTTGAAATTGTTATTTTATCGTGCCGCCAGTTCATGTCATGTCATGATTGTACTTTGATAGAGGACGCCGGGAGAGGACGGGGGTCAAAAAGTGTTATAAACACAAGGAAAATATATATAGGTTATCGGAAATATTCAATCTATACGTGGGGGAGTCTCCCTGGTTCAGGTATACGGGGATGTGCCACGGTTTTATGGTACCTTTTCAGCGATTTTGGTATGGTGGGTTTTGCATTGGACCAATATTTAAATGATAAATCCTTGGCGCTGCTTAACCCTTTTGAAGGTTTTTTTTTATTTGGTCTATCTTCACCCACGCCAAGGATTATTAAATCAGGATGTGACACTCCGTAATTTGCATATGTCCAATTCATATGTTAATAGCATATTGTTATTAAAATGATGGTCTGATCTGGCCAGAGGGCGTTAATATAATAGACGTTTGATCAAGGGACAGAGTAGTTTCCGTTTGTATCGGCTACCGAACGAAACATAACTATTATGCACATTCCGACCAGACTAGCTTTGCCAGGCAGGTAGGCCATGACGCGTAGGCCTATGTGCCGAACGTACATTTTAAACTATTTTGCATGAAACTGTAATTGTCATCTAAAACAAACAAACAAAAACAATATTATTTGAAGTTTTAATTTTAAAAAAATTACCCTATTTTACTACGGTAAATTAAGATGGCGGTAAATTACCATGTAAATTAACCGGTAATTTACCGACTCACAACACTAACATGAATACAAGTTTTAGTATTATTTAATATTATTATTTCCTCTATCGTTTGATGTACAATGGTACAGGTCAGTGGGGGGGGCAAAATAGTTTTGTAGTTAATATGAGGGTGGGGTCATAACAGTTTTAGGGGTCCATTAACTTGTGAGGCCGGCGCGGTCAACAAAGTTTTGGGTTCACGAAGAGGGATAGGGGGTTAAAAATGTGTAACATGAAAAATATATTGCCCCCCCCACCAAAGTATGTCTGAACACTCCCTAAACTTTTTCAGCAAATGTTATTTTTCAGTGAGTTTTGCTTTTATTCCGTGTTAAATTATGACAAGCGGAAACAATCAAAATATGACGTATATAGCTAGGAAACAAAATAATCGCTCCTGGGTGTCACCCATGCATACTTTTTTAATGTAGGTCTACCGGTATAGGTGCCACCCGGGAGGTGCCAATCACAAAGTTTGAAATTGTAATTGTTTAATGTAGGCTACTCCCTAACAGAATACGTTTACACGCACGCTGGCGAAGTGACGTACTTAAATATGATTAACTACCATAACAATAGATGAATACAATTTTAACTATATCGCCCGCACTCACGTCCATGCGGTACCTACCGATGCATTGAACCATAGATGTCAAAGAAATGATAATCACTTGCACCTGTAAGATTAGTCTCTTTGAAAAGAGCGGTATGAACGGTATTGTATTCAATCTATTGAATTGAAGACAGGTGTATAGACGTAAGCAGTAGCGTAGCCAGCAGGGGGGGGGGGGCAGATGAAAGAAAAAAGTGCCCCTCTGACCAAAGGGCAAAGGAAAAGAAAAAGGGCAAGGAGCCCCTTTTCCATCAAAATTCACCCCGATCATGGGCCAAAATAGTGTAAAATACTAAAATTTTCCGCGCTACGCGCGCACATTGTCACAATGAAGCCATTTTTTATCTCGATCATGGGCACAAATGTGTCAAATTCAAGATTTTTGCTCGCTACGCGCGCACATCGTCCCAATAAAGCCTTTTTTGGAAGCTCGAAGACATGTATAGTCTGCATGTTGCATGTTGCAACTGCAATTTTTTCAGATGTGCCCCTGTAATTTTAGCCCCCCCCGACCAAGAAAGCTGGCTACGCCTCTTGACGTGAGCCTATGATCTTTTTTCTGGGCTCTTGTGGTGTACGCTGGTTATCATCGATGTTGTAGTGCCTATAATAGTTCAATGTAAGATAATGAGCCAATAGACGTGATGAATAAAGATCGGATTGTTAGATTATTAGTGGCGGTATACAATTAAATGTCAAAATTACGATGCTATTCTACTTTTCAACAATAATTCATACTGTCAGGCTACACCAATATAAAGTGTATTAGTGCAGATTGATATTTTTCGGGATACTTTTATGACAAATGCTATTGCCGCGGGCGCCATTTTGGAAGGTCACGTGAAGTGTCAAATGATTTTTGTGACTTCAAATACTCACTGTATTTCATATCTTATGCTTGTCGTATATTTCCTTTGTATTATCGATAGTTAGTCTTAATTTCGACATTACTATATCAACAACACATTCCCTTATCAAATTAAAAGACTTTCTTACATAAACAAATCACTGTTGGCTGATGGGATCATAGTAGTTGACGTACTTCCGCCCGGTCTAACCTTGCTTGGGGGCGCTTTTTACTATCTTCAACAGGTTCGATTCGCTAAACTTACGACACCTTTATGTGGTGACCTCAATCACATGGGCTGAGTAAGAGTTGATGTGAATTATTCATAACCGATCGACACCTTGCCTCACTTTGTTGAGAGCAAGCCAACAAAATTTGCCATAGGTTTGCGTGGCTAAACAAAAGCCGTGAATTTAGTGTCACCCCTGCCCACGCCTCACTACACACATATGATTGACACCAACATTGAAGACTAGGAAGCCACATTTGCATAATGCTCACTTGACTGTGAAACAACTTGTTGCTAAGTTGCCAGTTCTGAAGTCATGCTTACTATGTGGTCAATAAAAACTTTTTGTGATCAATAATTTATCAGGTACACTGAACTTGATGACAATAGAATGTGGAAAGATCAATATTGATTTTTACACTAGCAAACACACAAGATGTCCATAATATTGCTTTATTAACTTTTCACAGACCTATACGCTGGCGAAGTTACGTAAGACACACACAGGTGATATGTGTAACCTGTTTGTAGTGCAGGGCGATATGTTCAAAATTGTTTTCATCTATTGCTATGGTAATTAATCCGATTAATTACGTAACTTCGCCAGCGTATACGCGTATGTCTGCAATCATAGATTGAATACAATACTGGTCTTTTCAAAGATACTAATCTTACAGGTGCAAGTAATCAGCATGATATGGTTCAATGAAGAGGTACCGCGTGAACGTATCAGTGCAGCGCAGTATATTCAAAAATTGTTTTCACCTATTGCTATGGTAGTTAATCCGATTATTACGTAACTTCGCCAGCGCATATAGAGGCCCTGCATTCTTTTATCGATTGGCTCCAAACAAAGGATTTGAACCGGTGTCCTTCACCGTAGTTATGGCGGAGTGCGGTCCATTCAATCTCATTCATTTGACTTTATAAACTGTATTTACTGTATTTTTTGTGCAATCATGCGGAATAATGTCCAGAGGAAGAATGTCATGATGTCGTGGTTTTCTTGTTGTTTTTTCCTTGCTCATTCGATGGCCTGATATACAGGCTACCACGGCATGACATTCTGCTCTCTGTTCTCTTTTATTGTGTATTATTTGTCTTCATTTTAATTTACTATTCCTGTTGTATATTAGTTTTTAAATCAAACTGTAGTTTTAATCTAAGATTTGACTGTATATTGTAGGCTTAAGTATACTGGTATTTTTATGCTGTACTTTGGTTTTTAGTTTGTTAAGCGCCTTGAGACCCTCTGGGTTAAGGGCGCTATATAAGAGCCTGTTATTATTATTATTATTCAATCAAATGTTGTCACCAACCTATTTGATCGTAGTGCAGGGTTATATGTGCGAGACGAACTGTCACGGTAGATTGCAATCATGCTTTTGTAGAATGCATTTGAGTAGTCATATTTACATATTTACGGGATGATACGTCACATGCAAGGCCTCTATACGCCGTAGAAGTGACGTAGTTAATCTGATTAACTACCATAGCAATAGATGAATACAATTTTGACTATACCGCCCTGCACTACAACGTTCACGCGGTACCGATGCATTGAACCATAGATTTCAAAGAAAGACTGATCACTCGCACCTGTAAGATAAGTATCTTACAAAAGACCGGTATTTTATTCAATCTATGTTTGCTGACATACACAGGTGATTAGTGTAATCTGCTTGTAGTTCAGGGCGGTCTATTCAAAAATTGTATTCATCTATTGCTATGGTAGTTAATCCGATTATAACGTCACTTCTACGGCGTATTGCGGCATGATAGTTTATTTGCACTTTCTCATAGAAAAAATAGAAAATAAATATATGAATAATGAAAATCTCATGAGTAAGAAAGCATTTTCTACATTTTTAATTTCTGCATTTATCCCAGCTTGCGTCAAGTAATTATATGGGTAAAAACAAGGCCTGTGATGTTTCATCTGACACAAAAATGAAAAACAAAAGAAACTAGACTTAGCTGTGGTCTAAGACCACGAACACAGCCGTGTTGTTACCCCTTAATTACCTTTGACCACAAAATATATGGAAACCCCATAGACATTGGCTAGTGTCAATGTATGTGTGTACGTGTGATCACTTTGCCATGTTTTTTGTGGCAGAAGGGGCATTTTGAAAGTTTTTTGTGTCAAACCGGAAATTACCCCTTAATGACCTATGACCCCAAATAAAAAAATACCATATATACATTGGGAAAACACAATTCATGTGTGAACATACCATCACTCTCCTATGTTTTTCTTAGCTAATGAAATTTTTTGAAAATATTTCGATTTATACCGGAAGTGACCCCTTAATGACCTTTGACCCCAAATAAAAAAATACCACATATACATTGGATAACTGTAACTCATATGTGAACATACCGTTATTTTCCTATGTTTTCCTTAGATAATAAAAATTTTTGAAGGTATTCCGTTTTATACCGGAAGTGACCCCTTAATGACTTTTGACCCCAAATCTGTGTACACCTTATAGACACTGGGTAATTACAATGCATGTGTGCAAGTGGCGTCACTGTTCTACGTAATTTGTAGGAGAAGATACATTTTGAGTCGAAATCACGTTTTTGACCCCTATGACCCCTGCGTGACATTTGACCCCACAAGTTTCATGTGACATGTAGGGGCACGGTCAATGATCATTGTGATCAAGTTAGGTCAAAATCGATGTAAGCATGTGAGTGCTAGAGCAAATGTAATGGTTGACAGAAAGAAGAAAGAAGAACGAGATCTGATTGCGTTCGCCTGCGACCGCGAGTATGCACAGCCAGCAGTGACAAATGAATCTGTGAGAACCGGAAGTGATCCCTTAATTACCTTTGACCCCGCAAAAATATTACATAGTGCTTAGGATGTCATAAGGAATATTCCTGGTGAATTTCAGCTTAATCGGAACTTATACATGGATTTTGATTTTTTTTAAATTTATGATTGACCTTTTGACCCCCTTAATGACCTTTGACCTCAATGAAAATAAAACTTTATGTACACCGACAAAATGCATTGTTCCAATTTTAATAAAAAAATTCTACTATGTTTATTGTTGAGATAAAAATTCTTGAAGTTATTTAGCTAAAAACAGGAAGTGACCCTTTAATGACCTTTGACCCCCACAATAAAAAAATACCACCCATACATCAGGTAACACTAATTCATGTATGATGGTTATATTACTCTGGTTTGTTTTTATTTTGAGATAAAATTTTTTTAAACATTTTTGATAATTTTGGTTTTTGACCGGAAGTAACCCCTTAATGACCTTTGAGCCCAAAACTGTAGGCATACTAAAGACCCTGGCTAGTAGCGATGCATGTGTGCTAATGGTGACTCTCTGCTATGTAATTTGTAAAGACAGTGATTTTTTGAATATTTTTTACAAATTTTTCAGACTTTTACCGGAAGTGACCCTTAATGACCTTTGATTCCAATTTTGTGGTATAACTTTTAGACACTGGCTATAGGTGATGCATGTGTGCAAGTGCCGTTACGGTGCTATGTAATATGTGGAAGGAGTAGCATTTTTAGTGAAAATCACGGTTTTGGCCACTGACCGGAAGTGGATGACATTTGATCGGAAGTTGATCATGTGACATCTGTGGCACCACCCAATAGTCCTAGTGACCAACTATGATCAACATGGCTGAAAGCATGTGGCTACGATGGTTGATTTAATGATGTTGACAGAAAGAACTAGATATACGATCGGTTGCGGTCACCTGCGACCGCGAGCACAGCCACCAGGCGGTTTTGTTGATAACCGGAACTGATCCCTTAATTACCTTTGACCCCGCAAAAATATTACATAGTGCTTAGGATGTCATAAGGAATATTCCTTGTGAATTTCAGCTTAATCGGAACTTATACATGGATTTTGATTTTTTTTAAATTTATGATTGACTTTTGACCCCCTTAATGACCTTTGACCTCAATGAAAAAAAAACCTTATATACACCGACAAAATGTATTGTTCCAATTTTAATTAAAAAATTCTAATATGTTTAGTTGTTGAGATAAAAATTCTTGAAGTTATTTCGCTAAAAACAGGAAGTGACCCCTTAATGACCTTTGACCCCCAAAATAAAAAAACCATGCATACATCAGGTAACACTGATTCATGTATGATGGTTATATTACTCTGGTCTGTTTACATTTTGAGATAAAATTTTTTTAAACATTTTTGATAATTTTGGTTTTTGACCGGAAGTAACCCCTTAATGACCGTTGACCCCAAAACTGTAGGCATCCTAAAGACCCTACCTAGTAGCGATGCATGTGTGCTAATGGCGACTCTCTGCTATGTAATTTGTAAAGACTGTGATTTTTTGAATATTTTTTACAAATTTTTCAGACTTTTACCGGAAGTGACCCCTTAATGACCTTTGATTCCAATTTTCTGGTATAACTTTTAGACACTGGCTATAGATGATGCATGTGTGTAAGTGACGTTACGGTGCTATGTAATATGTGGGAGGAGAAGCATTTTAGTGAAAATCCAAGTTTTGGCCATTGACCGGAAGTGGATGACATTTGACCGGAAGTTGATCATGTGACATCTGTGGCACCACCAAACGGTTCTACTGACCAAGTATGGTCAACATGCCTGAAAGCATGTGGCTACGCTGGCTGATTATGATGTTGAGATCATAATGTTGACAGAAGAAGAAGAAGAAACTAGATATGGTTGCGGTCGCCTGCGACCGCGAGCATGCACAACCGCCAGGTATTTTAGAAGGTATTTTGTTTAACACCGGAAGTGACGCCTCATAACCTTTGACCCTAAATAAAAATCAATAATGTAAACGAGATCTGATTGCGTTCGCCTGCGACCGCGAGGATGCACAGCCAGCAGTGACAAATGAGTTATGGCTCCGAATCTGTGAGAACCGGAAGTGATCCCTTAATTACCTTTGACCCCGCAAAAATATTACATAGTGCTTAGGATGTCATAAGGAATATTCCTGGTGAATTTTCAGCTTTATCGGAACTTATACATGGATTATGATTTTTTTAAATTTATGATTGACCTTTTGACCCCTTTAATGACCTTTGACCTCAATGAAAATAAAACCTTATATACAACGACAAAATGCATTGTTCCACTTTTAATTAAAAAATTCTATGTTTAGTTGTTGAGATAAAAATTCTTGAAGTTATTTAGCTAAAACAGGAAGTTACCCCTTAATGACCTTTGACCCCCAAAATAAAAAATACCATGCATACACCATGTAACACTAATTCATGTATGATGGGTATATTACTCTGGTTTGTTTACATTTTGAGATAAAAAAAATTAAACTTTTTGATAATTTTGGTTTTTGACCGGAAGTAACCCCTTAATGACCTTTGACCCCAAAACTGTAGGCATCCTAAAGACCCTAGATAATAGCGATGCATGTGTGCTAATGGCGACTCTCTGCTATGTAATTTGTAAAGACAGTGATTTTTTGAATATTTTTTACAAATTTTTCAGACTTTTACCGGAAGTGACCCCTTAATGACCTTTGATTCCAATTTTGTGGTATAACTTTTAGACACTGGCTATAGATGATGCATGTGTGTAAGTGACGTCACGGTGCTATGTAATATGTGGGAGGAGTAGCATTTTTAGTGAAAATCCAAGTTTTGGCCATTGACCGGAAGTGGATGACATTTGACCGGAAGTTGATCATGTGACATCTGTGGCACCACCAAACGGTTATACTGACCAAGTATGGTCAACATGCCTGAAAGCATGTGGCTACGATGGCTGATCATAGTGTTGACAGAAGAAGAACGAGATCTGATTGCGTTCGCCTGCGACCGCGAGCATGCACAGCCAGCAGTGACAAATGAATCTGTGAGAACCGGAAGTGATCCCTGAATTACCTTTGACCCCGCAAAAATATTACATAGTGCTTAGGATGTCATAAGGAATATTCCTGGTGAATTTCAGCTTAATCGGAACTTAAACATGGATTATGATTTTTTTTAAATATATGATTGACCTTTTGACCCCCTTAATGACCTTTGAACTCAATGAAAAAAAAACTTTATGTACAACGACAAAATGCATTGTTCCAATTTTAATTTAAAAATTCTACTATGTTTAGTTGTCGAGATAAAAATTCTTGAAGTTATTTTGGTTTTTGACCGGAAGTGACCCCTTATTGACCTTTGATCCCAATTCTGTGAACAACTTTTAGACACTGGGCATAGATGATGCATGTGTGCAAGTGACGTCACGGTGCTATGTAATATGTGGAAGGAGAAGCATTTTTAGTGAAAATCCCACTTTTAGCCATTGACCGGAAGTGGATGACATTTGGCCGGAAGTTGATCATGTGACATCTGTGGCACCACCAAACAGTTCTACTGACCAAGTATGGTCAACATGCCTGAAAGCATGTGGCTACGATGGCTGATTATGATGTTGACAGAAGAAAGAAAGAACTAGATCTGGTTACAGATCTGGACCTAGCCGGGCCGGAAATGCCAGTCTTAACTTAAAGTTTGACCTTTGATTGGTTATTATGGACATCTCACACTGTTAATGGTGCATCACTGTTTATCCGTCTTCCATAGGCTGAGATACAGCTACTTTTCCGTAATTTTAAACATTTTTTTTGCAAATTTGACGTTTTGACCTCCTTAATGACCTTTGACCCCAATATAAAAAAAACCTCATATACACCGAGAAAATGCATTGTTACAGTTTAAATTAAAAAAATCTACTATGCTTAGTTATGGAGATAAAAATTCTTGAAGTTATTTAGCTTAAAACCGGAAATGACGTCTAAATGACCTTTGACCAAAAAAAATAAAAATACCGTGCATACATCGGGTAACACTAATGCATATGTGAAGTTTATGTCACTCTGGTCTGGTTATGTTTTGAGATTAAAAAAAATGAACATATTTGATGATTTTTGGTTTTTGACCGGAAGCGACCCTTAATGACCTTAGATCCCAAAACTGTAGACACCCAAAGACCCTGGTTAGTAGCAATGCATGTGTGCTAATGACAACACTCTGCTATGTAATTTGTAAAACAGTGATTTTTGAAGATTTTTAGCTTTCAGACCGGAAATGACCCCTTAATGACCTTTGACCCTTATCTGTGAACACCCTATAGACACCGACCAAAGTCAAGTCACATGACCTAAGCATGTCACCATCACATGTTATTTGTGGAAGAAGAAGCATTTTAGAGTAAAATCACATTTTTGCCATTGTGAGCAGGTCAAAGGTCAAATGGAGTTCAATGTCATATCACATGTGGGGACATGGTCAGTGGTGTTTGTGACTAAGTATGGTCAAAATCGGTCAAAGCATAACAGAACTAGGGCGAAACGTGGCAAGTCACGCACGTGTTGCCAGAAGAAGAAAGATCCGATAGCATCACAAGACCTAGCCGGTGTCCCGGCTAGGTAAAGAAGAACGCGGTAAAAACAATGCACAGCGCCGATGGCGGCTGTGCAAGAAAGAAAGAAAGAAGAAGAACGCGGTAAAAAGAATGCACATCGCCGATGGCGGATGTGCAAGAAGAACGCGGTAAAAACAATGCACAGCGCCGATGGCGGCTGTGCAAGAAGAAGAACTAGATATATTGCATCCTTAAAAGGCTGCGAAGTCTAGCCGTGACCTTGAAATGACCTTGAAATGACCTTCACCACGTTTTGCATCATATCAAACAACTGTGTGATATTTGACCGCACGATTGTCATGTGACAAAGCGTGGTCACGGGCAGTGATTGCCTGTGGTAAAGTTTTTACGTGTGCTTCAAATAATTAATTGGTGTGGCCCCTGCATTGCATACGTGCTCCGTGTAGATTTCGCCAGGCGCCAACACTAAATCCTTCCGCATTTGGTTACCCTTCATAGTCCCGGTAAAAAATAGTGCCTAAGCGAAATATATCGGCGTTCCGAGGGAACCGAATTTTGAGTGACTCTTGGTTGAGTTGATAGTTGATAAAAACGATAGAATAGGAGCTCAACCTTACAAATTTGTTCAGAAAACGTTCCGAATCGAATGTGCATGGGTGACAGGCTCTCGGAACAATAGCATGGCCGTAACTGGGAAGGAGGCGCAAGTGTCTGCTAAAATTCGGGATGGCGCTGTTCAGGGTTTCGTATCTGTCAAGTTTGTCTTAATTTATTTCAAAAAATCTAATTTAAATACAAAATAATATTTAAGACATTTGTGCGATCAAAATATTAATAAATGATTGGAACGTTCTGATAATAATAAGGCTGATAGCACATGCGCCGATGACTGAATACTGAGAAGCCTACTGAGAAAAGTAGTAGGGGAATACAAGTGTATAAAGTGACTTGCCGGAATCATTGCATGGTGAACGGAATTGCTTCAGGGCTTGGTAATAATCCTTAGAAAGCCTATTTAATATTACGACTAGCAAAAAAAAATATATATATATGAAACAGGTAGGGGTTCGAACCCACACCCGTAGAGCGAGATCAGAGCCACAAGCCGGGGTTCTTACCGCTGCGCTATAGAGAGATGCTGAAGTTTTCTGAACAAATTCCAAGTAGTATGTGTTGGTGTTATTGTATAACATTGAGGTCGGATCTAAATTGTATAGAACTGATGTATAGTGTTGATGATAGTGGTGGAATTTTTAATAGCACGATAAAAGCACCCATTCATGGTTGAATATTGTGAATAGATTGGATGAATGTTTTTTTTTTCTTACCATGTACACTGTAGTATTATGATCAATACCAGTTTATAAAGGACATTTTAGTCAACAATACCGGTCTGACGTAATCCCTGCAGGACTCGGTAATAATCCTTAGAAAGCCTATTTAATATTATGTAATGTATAGTGAAGAATGAAAAGGATTAGAACCATAGTGTTGCTTTTATCGTAGCAGTTGCCTATACACCGAATACACAGTCATAGTGGGTGATTAGAAAAGGTCGGGGACTCTATAAAATGATGATAAAATCTGTTTGGGCGTTCGCCGGCGCGGCAAATTCGGGATAAATCCTGGCAACTCATCTGGCACACATCAACTCGCCATCATGTTGTTTTCGTGTCAGATGGACGGTGAAGAATAACACAGAATTCCTATGACCGGTATAGGCTCTTATCGCGTGACTGATAGCCGATGCAGAGACTGCAGTAATTAAAAAGACCAAAATGACCCACTTAATGACGGTTGATCTAAAATCTGTGAAGACCCCCTAAACTACATTAGTCAATAAACAGTTTGAGTAAATTTCGTGGAATTCTGTCAACTGCTCTAGGAGAAGAAGGAATTGCGCTAAATTGAAAAAGCGTGAAGAGATACAAGAGTCTAGCCGCCGCGCGGCTAGACGAAAAATAGTCACGACTAGCAAAAAAAAAAAAAAAAAACATATATGAAACAGGTAGGGGTTCGAACCCACACCCGTAGAGCGAGATCAGAGCCACAAGCCGGGGTTCTTACCGCTGCGCTATAGAGGATGCTGAAGTTTTCTGAACAAATTCCAAGTAGTATGTGTTGGTGTTATTGTATAACATTGAGGTCGGATCTAAATTGTATAGAACTGATGTATAGTGTTGATGATAGTGGTGGAATTAGCATGATAAAAGCACCCATTCATGGTTGAATATTGTGAATAGATTGGATGAATGTTTTTTTCTTACCATGTACACTGTAGTATTATGATCAATACCAGTTTATAAAGGACATTTTAGTCAACAATACCGGTCTGACGTAATCCCTGCAGGACTCGGTAATAATCCTTAGAAAGCCTATTTAATATTATGTAATGTATAGTGAAGAATGAAAAGGATTAGAACCATAGTGTTGCTTTATCGTAGCAGTTGCCTATACACCGAATACACAGTCATAGTGGGTGATTAGAAAAGGTCGGGGACTCTATAAAATGATGATAAAATCTGTTTGGGCGTTCGCCGGCGCGGCAAATTCAGGATAAATCCTGGCAACTCATCTGGCACACATCAACTCGCCATCATGTTGTTTTCGTGTCAGATGGACGGTGAAGAATAACACAGAATTCCTATGACCGGTATAGGCTCTTATCGCGTGACTGATAGCCGATGCAGAGACTGCAGTAATTAAAAAGACCAAAATGACCCACTTAATGACGGTTGATCTAAAATCTGTGAAGACCCCTAAACTACATTAGTCAATAAACAGTTTGAGTAAATTTCGTGGAATTCTGTCAACTGCTCTAGGAGAAGAAGGGAATTGCGCTAAATTGAAAAAGCGTGAAGAGATACAAGAGTCTAGCCGCCGCTCGGCTAGACTAAGAAAGAAGAACGCGGTAAAAAGAATGCACAGCGCCGATGGCGGCTGTGCAAAGACTAGACTTAGCTGTGGTCTAAGACCACGAACACAGCCGTGTTGTTACCCCTTAATGACCTTTGACCACAAAATATATGAAAACCAAATAGACATTGGCTAATGTCAATGTATGTGTGTACGTGGCATTACTTTGCCATGTTATTTGTGGCAGAAGGGGCATTTTGAAAGTTTTTTGTTTCAAACCGGAAATGACCCCTTAATGACCTATGACCCCAAATGAAAAAATACCATATTCATTGGGAAAACACAATTCATGTGTGAACATACCATCACTCTCATGTTTTTCTTAGCTAATAAAATTGTTTGAAAGTATTTCGATTTATACCGGAAGTGACCCCTTAATGACCTTTGACCCCAAATCTGTGTACACCACATTGACACTGGGTAATAACAATGCATGTGTGCAAGTGGTGTCACTGTCCTACGTAATTTGTGGGAGAAGGTGCATTTTAAAGGTATTTCGTTTTATACCGGAAGTGACCCCTTAATGACCTTTGACCCCAAATAAAAAAATACCACATATACATTGGATAACTGCAACTCATATGTGAACATACCGTTTTTGTCCTATGTTTTCCTTAGATAATAAAAATTTTTGAAGGTATTCCGTTTTATACCGGAAATGACCCCTTAATGACCTTTGACCCCAAATCTGTGTACACCTTATAGACACTGGGTAAATACAATGCATGTGTGCAAATGGCGTCACTGTTCTACGTAATTTGTAGGAGAAGATGCATTTTGAGTTGAAATCACGTTTTTGACCTCTATGACCCCTGCGTGACCTTTGACCCCACAAGCACGGTCAATGATCATTGTGACCAAGTTAGGTCAAAATCAATGTAAGCATGTGAGTGCTAGAGCAAATGTAATGGTTGACAGAAAGAAGAAAGAAGAAAGAAGAAAGAAAGAAAGAAAGAAAGAAGAACCTGTAAGAAAAAAGACACAGCCGTGACTAACGTCACGGCTGTGTAACAATGGCATTTTTACTCAAATCACCAACAAAAACATTGTTTATTATTGCATGTATACAGCAGCAACGTGTCTGTGAATAAACATTGACCTCAAAATTGTTATTGAAAAATCCCGTTCAATGCACACTGTAAATGAGCATTGAAGCAACTAATCAATACATGACCAAGGGTGATATAAATTCACGGTTGTTCTATTAGCAACGCAAAACCTATATTCAGCTGGTTTACTAGCTAGAAAGTCAGGCCAGCAATCGATCCGTTATGAATAATTCATTTTCGACCCCTTGGATCATGTTAATTGATATTGGCAAATACCAACGTTGTTAATTTTGCGAACTTTGCCTGTTCAATGAGAGTATAGCGCGCCCCTAATACATCTGGGCACAAACCAGGTGAAAGCGATCCAGTTTAATGAAATGGCGGACGGGTATTCCCATCAGGCACCAGTGATATGTTTTTTCAAAGAAAGTCTACTAATTTGATATGAAATGACATTTTGCAATAGCAAAGTCAATATTAGGACTTGCTGTCAATAATATGCATGATGCAGTCATGTCTACAGTAGAATTCATCTCGACCTTTGCAGGACTTAACCCCATTAAAAGCTTTTAAACCAAGATAACACTCATTGAAACAGCTCAACTGATTAAATCGGATCTTCTCTGGTTGTGCACAAGTGTCTGTTTTCATGTGCGATATCGCAACAAAGCTGGTATTATAGCTTCAGTTGGGTAACCGATTATAAAGGAAACGAAAGGAAACAATGGTATGTGTTCCTTTGTTCACGAAATGAGACAATGGCGTGCTTTTTGTAAACCAGCATTCTTGAAAATGAGCAACATAATGATTGTTGACTTAACACGGTTTGGAAATAATTTCTTCATATTTTTGGTGTTATCTGTCGTTTACATATCCTTCCTAAAATACAAAAGTGCGACCCTCTCCAAACACCTAAATTAGCTAAAAATTTAGGACATGTTACAAAACTATATTGTCTAGAATTTTAGAAGAGTACTTTTAATATTGGCCGGTTATTTTTCACACAGCGACGTTAACTAGGCAATGTACTATTACCTATAACATTAACTAAAACACCAAAGTACGAATATTTCCAAACATCTAAATTAGCTAAAAATTTAGGACATGTTAAAAAACTATATTTTCTAGAACTTTAGAAGAGTACTTTTAATATTGGCCGGTTATTTTTCACACAGCGACGTTAACTAGTCATATCCCCATACTTTTAACGTAGGGCTATTTGTATAGGTCACGCGTCAATGGGAAAGAGCACTGTGTATTGTGTATAGGAAAACGGACAGTAACTGCAGTATGGAAGGAAATACGTGACAGAGGCAAGGTGTGAAATACAAATAGTATTTGAAGTTATAATAACCTTTGATACCCGACCTGACCTTCCATCATGGCGCCTTATTCGTTTTATGTATTTCTATTATGCTCTAGAGTAAAATAAAATACCAATCTGCACTAAGTAGACAGAATGTTACTTGGCTCCCAGCATGAATTATTGATTTTATACGGAGGTAAAGAAATGCACAGTGTATGTGCAAGCCGTGCAACAATAGGCCTACTCCAAATATTTACGGTAAATCTGAATAGTGGTCACATGTTGACATATCATGTGTTCGGGAAATCACGTGGCAACATTTTAAGATTTCAGGCTTGTTTACTAGTTAATTGCCATTTGTACTCTTTATTATTTATCTTTGTTAATTAACATATATTTTAAATACTGATAAATCGTGGTTGGGTGCCCACGATATCTGTTAAATGTTTTATGAATATAATTCTACCACGCAGAGGGGGTGACGCAGCAGAATTTTGTGTTGTGCGTGTACATGCAGAGAAGATGTAATCAGGGCGATGTGACTTCATAAGGGCAATGTCGGGGATTATAGGACACAATCGATGGGGAGAGATGAGGTCCGACCAGGTCCGACCGAGTCTCCTACACAGGTTACGCTCCCTGTGGAGGGGCGGAACCAAACTGGCTGATGTGGAGACTAAGCCAGTTTGCGTCGGTCTGATACTCGTCTTTGACCATGCGCAGATCTGGCTGGTCAGGAAGATATTTAATATCCCGAATTTATAATATGCCTACCAGTTCCATCTATAACCGATTTGCTAGAGAATATGTGTTACCATGTTTAATAAATTCGTATTAATCGTATAATAAAATGTGGCCAAATGTATATTTGTGTACATAGTTTGTGGACCCACTCTTCTACGGACTTGGCTACTAAGCATGTCGGGAAGGATATGGCGGTATGCTGACCTGGGTCAATATGTTCTGGGCAGATGAGGTCCGACCAATTGCCTACGACCTTGTGTGCGATCATGTGTGACAGGCAATTCCCGATAATGATAGACGTTCCCTGATGTAATTCGCCAGCGAAGTGATTTCGTAAGTCCCTGGTAACTGGATCACGCACCTTTTGAAATTGATTGTATAATGCTATTGACTTTGTGTTACGATCATTTCGATCGTGGTGTAGAACTCAAAAGCGTGATCTAGTTGACAAAGTGATAATCGGATTACACGTAACACTTCGCTGGCGAATAAAGAGGAGAGTCAACGGAATTATATACTTGAGATAATCCCGTAGGTAATCCTGTCGCATCTATTCATAGTCCTTTATTCTCAAGTAGTTAAACATCCACCTGAAATATCCTATGATGTAATGTGTGTGACCGCCCATGATTGACCGATTTTCACTTCAGAATTGGAAATATCGTCGGCTGTATTCCATAGTGGCGTATAGTGATTTTTGGTCATTTTTTTGAAAATTGGCACATATGTTTTTAATGATGTTCTCTTTCATTTTTTCTAAGTCTCATCAGTCATAATTAGCTAATTAATTAGTAAATAATTAATTAAATGTGGCGTATAGTTACAAAGTGACATTTTTGTATTCCATAGTGGCGTATCGACCATACGCCACTTTTTATACACATTTTATAATTATGAAATATCGGCAAAATGAAAAACATCGTATGTCATAGTGGCGCACAGTGTCGACTTCCTATACGATAAATATAAATTTAATACTCCGTTGGTGAGCGACGGGCGACTGGTATTTCACCGAACGCAAGAAAAGGAGTTCTATCTGATTGGCTAGCAATCGATCGCTTAGGTCGCTTAGTAGTCAACTACAAACTCAAAACTGAGCTTCGTATTCAATTCGATTGAAATCGATATTCTATTATTGACGTAGATAAAGAGAGTGATAGTGTGTCAATAATGTACATTGTATTGCAGCTGGATTTTACATGCATTCTTTTATATAATTTTTTTCTCAAAGAGTTGAATATGATCACAATTTTTACTCAGGATTTCAATTTTTTACCCGCAAATTGCAGTTAAACATATCCACAGCAAAATACCGGTCCTCACTAATTAGTGTATTTAATTTCCAGTTAGTGTATTTAAGATAAAACCTGACAACAAATAAAATTTTCTTGCAATAGAAATATCATATGGGATACTGATATGGTAGGCCGCAACCGCCACAACGTGGAGCTGCTACGCGTAGCTGACTTTTGCTCCGTGGAGCCAAATTGACCAATCATGATCATGTTAGAGTTTTTCATTACTCGGAGGTAAAACTGACTAATTAAGTACGACTTACTCATTACGTGAAGCGAATTTATTCATTAAGAATTTGCCAGACGAGCGTCACGTAGTTGCAAGATATCCTCGATCACGAAAGTTATGATTCAAAAAGTACGAACTGACTTATTATTAAGATGGACATGCACTCATAAGAAACTCATACAGTATTGTACATAACTATATAGCTAGGCAGAGTGGTGGTAAACTATGCACACAGTTCTGCGATCTGCAGTGTATCGCCGGGAGCTAATTTGTATAACTTGCGCGGTGTCCCTGCGGAATTAGACCTTCAGCAAACTGCAAACCAGTTCGGATTTACTTTATATACTAGTAGTAGGCCATACATACTGTAGTTACTGTCCGTTTTCCTATACATAATACTCAGTGCGCTCACCATTGACGCGTGACCTCTACAAATAGTGTATGTTAGAAGTATAGGCCATTGCCTAGTTGACGTCACTGTGTAAAAAATAACCGGCCAATATTTAAAGTATTCTCTGAAATTCTAGAAAATATAGTTTTGTAACATGTCTTAAAATTTTAGCTAATTTAGGTGTTTGGAAATATTGGTACTTTTGTACCAAAAAATATGAAGAAATTATTTCTAAACCGTGTTAAGTCATTAAGCTTCTCATTTTCAAGAACGCTGGTTAACAATAAGCAGACTATTGTCTCATTTCGTAAACAAAAGCCCACAGTATTGTTACCTTGCGTTCGCTTTATAATCGTTCACCCAACTGAAACTATAATACCAGCTCATTGCTCGTTGCACAGGTAAAACAGACACAAGTGCAGTGTGTATTTAACCAGAGAAGATCTGATGTAACATAGTTGAGCTGTTTTCATTGAGTGTTATCTTGGTTTAATAGCTTTTAATAGGGTTTAAGTCCTTGAAAGGTCGTGGTGAGTTCTACTGTAGACATGACTGCATCATGATTATTTTAAAGTCAACAACATTCAACAATATGATCACCGTGATAGTATGAGAGTATCAGTACCGTGGGTGTCAGTGATCCTGGCCTGACACAGTAGACAAACAAACAAAAAACACGCCACACACATGACACATGCATGCAAGGTAACATTGACTATACACTAATCAAACAATGGTATTGATCCTGTACAACTGGTCGTGGTTTATTTACAATCGATTCATTTAAAATCCCCATAGTAAACATTAATTTTGGCAAGAGTTCTCTCTCTCTGGATCGAGGATGCATCCACTGGCTCCGCGTAATGAAAAGATCTAACATGATTGGTCAATTTAGCTCCGCGAAGCGAAAAGTAAGCTACGCGTAGCAGCTCCACGTTGTGGCGGTTACGGCCAGCCATATATTGATCATGTGAAAATCGTAAAACATAGAATAGAAACAGTGTGGCAGGCTCTCAAAATCTCAAATTGTATGCGTAGCCTGAGTCGCACGGCCTATCTCGAACAAAATCACCATGCGTAGTTGTTGAAAAACGTGAGGATTCATCGTACTATCATGGCAATTTTTAACACGAAGATATAGGGATGATGACGGTGTGTGGCGTACACGTATCGGACCTATACGCCACTATGGAATACGAACGACGAAAAGTAACGCCATAGGGATTACACGGCGACCGAGGTGGCGTACGGTTAACGTTAGGTTAGGGTATTGCGTTTTGTTCGTTTTCCATAGTGACGTATAGTTTTATTTTCAGTTTGCCAGCAATAGTATGTATTTATTTCCTTTGAAAAATATATAACAATAAAATCTATTTAGTTTACTACAGAAATTTCACATCATTTACAAAATATAATGAATGTCTGATTTACACAACTCGATTTTAAATTGGCATTTCTTCAAACCCGATTTTCTCGAAAATTTGTTTATTCGCGGCGCCCCACTATACGCCACTATGGAATACGGACGACGATATTTCCAATGTTTTATGAAACGCGTGTGTTAAGGACCTGCTGCTTGGATGGGATACCACATGTGGACGATACGAGAAAGAAATCGAGTGTTGTAAAATATCCCACCAAATCCGCCCTTTTTTGTAAATATATAAATTTCTAAAGAAGACATTTTTAGGATTTTTTACAGAGGTGATGATTGTTGATTATTTCCATTATATTTTTTAAATGTATGTTCCTGTCATTTCCTGCAAACCTAATAAAGATATTCTGATAATTGAAAACATTCTCTATCATAAATAATAGAGGCTGAAAGTGGCAACTAGCACCAAAAAATTATAATTTGCCATGGAACTTCAGCCATATTTTGTCTAGATGACAGATGCTTGTCGTCATGGCATGACGACAAGCACGCACTGACCTATCCCTAAAAGCAGTTAGCTGCAACTTGTGTATCACACCATCCCAGGTTCAAACCCCATTGTGGTATTATATTGTATAAGCGGCTAAATAGGGTGATTCATAATTTACTTTGAATGAGCCGTCGCGTCTCACACATATGTGACGTGTCATGTCAAAAGGAGACACTTTTGGGCAGGTTATCAATTTTGAGGTTTTTACATATATCTTAAATAATAGAGATATGTTGCTCCACAACGCCTTTTCCCCCAATGAAATCGGACATTCCTAGGCGAAGATATTGAGTTCGTAAGTTATCATGGTTATGGTATTATAAAATTGGAAATTGAGATATCGGCATTTAAAAATATTATTGACAATGTTAAGAGTAGGAATTACCTTGAAAAATGTCTCAAAAAATACAAGATTCCAGTTATATTCCGGTCTGAAACTATCAGACAATATTTTTAACATTAATAACATCACAAATTCGGAACAAACTCAAATTGTGAAAAAATCACCCACGGGAAGATTTTTGGCTATATCTCCATTTACGATCCTGCCCAAAAGTGTCTCCTTTTGACATGACACGTCACATATTTTGTTTGATGATAGCTGGATCAACCTCCTGTTTATTACATCTTCTCTGGTACATATGTACATGCTACACAAGTCAATCCATAAATCAATCAACACAATTTAACATAGCATTTAGTCAACACCTACCTCTGACAATGTTTGACACTATACATAATGTTATAAGCTTAACTTTTTACGTTTATTTCGTGCTAAAATTAGTTAATAACAGATAACAAAAGTACAACTAACTTGTATTTGTCATAGTTTTGCTTTCTGCAAGCATGTAGCTTGATAATCATGATAATGAAGTACGCTTAAAACTATTTACTGTACACAATCATACGATAACCGCACCTTAGCTGAACCATGTGGATTCGGCAGTATATTGTGGTAGGCCTATACCACTGTCATCATTGCATTTAAATATCAGCTCAATTGAAGCATTTTGAAAACTTGACATTTGACACCTTTATTGCCCCTTAATGACCTTAAATGAATTTTAAAATATTTTAAACATGTTTAGAATGTCATAAGGATCATTGCATTTAAATTTCAGCTCAATCGGTGCATTTGGGAAAACTTGACCTTTGACCCCTTTATGACCCCTTAATGACCTTAAATGAATCTTTAAATGTTTTTAAAATGTTTAGAATGTCATAAGGACCATATCATATAAATTTCAGTTCCATTGTAGCATTTTGAAAACCTTGACCTTTGACCCCTTTATGACCCCTTAATGACCTTAAATAAATTTGAAAATGTTTTAAACATGTTGAGAATGTCATAAGGATCATTGCATTTAAATTTAAGCTCAATCGGAGCATTTTCGGTTAAAATGACATTTTTTGACCCCTGTGACCCCAGGATGACCTCTGACGTTTGGAAATATTTTTATTATATTCTTTATGTTTTCCTCTTTCATATGACACCACTCATGGTGTCATACCTTCGTGGCATTTAGAGATATGTCCATTTCAGACCAAATGGTTAGTCAGTTAGTAAGCTAGTAAGTAAGCTAGTAAGTAAGCTAGTAAGTAAGCTAGTAAGTAAGCTAGTAACATTCACTCATATAGGCTGATACCATTTCATGGTTCAGCAAAAACTGCTGCACCCATTTTCACAAACATGATATCATTCTGCTGTTGAATAATCACAGAAACTCCATGAATTTAAGTTGACTTAATATTTCAAATCAAAATGGAGAAATAATAAGTTTATTTTCATGTTATTTGCCACATGAAACTTCAACGTCCTCCTACTCAGCACTCCAGTACATCAGCGTCACCAAAACTGCTCAGGGAGCTAGATCAGAGTTCACATGAACCAAACATGCCATCAAACGAACTTTCCCATTCGCTTATTCTCTTAAACAATATCATTAATGAATATATCCAAATTACCAATATCAAACTTTCTACCATGCGTTCACATAGGGACATTTAGTGGGCGGGGCCTAAAATTGGTCACTCAAGTGGGCCTATTGATCAATTGAAAATGTCAGTTTGGCTTGCTGTAAATTGATTTTCCTCACAGTATTACTATAGAACCTAATGAAGCCAATATATTAAGTGGTACCACCTTTCTCTGTGTGATGGCGCTCTAACATGGTTCTAATATTGAGCAACAATATTTTGTTTGTTAAACTTGTGGCTTGAGAGTTCAACAATATTAATAATGGTAGCTCTATTATAATTCACATTACTGTTTATAAGCAGATAAAATTCCAAAATATGGTACGTTTTCTGTCTTTGCTTGTCACGTGGTATGTTGAAGTAATGAAGTTGCGATTGTATGTTCAAATTTTCAAGACGGCACCAACAAGTCAGGTGACCGAGCGGTCTAGGGCGCTGGTGATATGTCGATACTCTATTCATGATAACGGTGCAGCGTGGATTCGAGCCCCACCTCTGCCGAACTAAATTTCCTTTTTTTTTTAATTTACTATTAGGAGAATTAATGTATGATGAAGAGTGGTGTGTATATCAATCCGCCGACGCGACTGGCCGTATGATGGCAGTACTGCCATTACTGCGGTGTTAGACTGTGGTCCACAATACGTATTCTCTATAATTACCGGAAACTTTGTAAATTATTTAGGCGTTTTCTGTGATATTTATGATAATATAGAGACCCCACAAAACAGGGGACATTCTGGCAGACTTTGTCCGAATATTTACCAAATAACTGATGAAATAATCGTTTAAGTAGGCCTACAGTGGACGAAAAGAATGTTCTTGGATATAAATATCACATGATTTAAAGTTGTGCACATTGTAGGAGGAAAGTCATGACTTGGTAACCAACGCGACAGAGACCCATCAGATTTCAACGAAACATCGGCATTCTTTGCATTGACCAATGTTAAAATATTTACGTACCCTCATCAGAAATATTAGGCCACTGTAGAACATCATCTTTCCACGTGTCCGTGTCCATGATTGAATCATAATAAAATATTATTAGATAAAACGCATGACAATGGAAGTTACAAATTAGTTCATATTGCTACTTGTGGTACTGGAGTTGTATTGCGGTGTACAGTGATCAGCTGATTGTCAGTGTTAAATACCTCGCGTGAACACCGCAGTAATGGCGGCGTCGATAGAGGGCCAAATACATGATTTGACCGGCGGATTGGTGTATAACAAGTTATATGAATAATATGTACTAGAGACATTGCGATTTCCAAACGTAGACATCGGACGTATGTTGATCTATTCAAAACCACTCTCCTGTATCGAAGCGAGGTCACGTATTTAGCTATTTTTGAAGATATTCCACGTGCAAAATCGACGTAGATACATCGTTGCACTTGTAATGCACAAAATGTGTCCATTCAACAATATGTTAAAGACAGTTAAAGATAATGAACATATGAAGGAAAGTCTAATTATTATTATGGTCCTTTTTGTTTGTAACAAATCATTATAATAAAGGTACAGCGATGTGTTAAAAATGGACTAAATTTAAAAGCAATATTCACACGCAGAGATTGCCCACTGAAATGTGTGTGATACTTTGCGTTAAAAAAATGACATTGCGATTTCACATTTTGGATTCCAACGTAGAATAACTTGATGCTACGTTGAAATATGCTGATTTTACCTCATGTCTAAATCCATGCAACGCGCAAATCTCATTTTGAAATTAAAGTCATGATGTATGTAGTGATCTTTAATCTACCAAAATATATGTTTTTGGGCAACTATAATATTTGGGAAGCACAAAATACAATTAGGTTTAATCAGCATGTAGGTCAAAATTTTAATCAAAATCAAAAGCGGTCTGTTTGACTTTAGGCAGAGACTCGGCTCACTGTTATTTTTTCAATCACTATGCCCTCTATCGACCTAGGCTAGAAGCTGTTAGATTGGATCAAATATTATAATCTTTATTCTAGCTGTCTTGTTCTCCTTCGTGACGAATGAGCACAATGCAGTCTGGAACTGAGACTAGCAATATTTAACACCGTATTAACGTACGTAAAAACGTACGCGAAAACGTACGTTCCACGTGCTGCGTTTGGAAAATCGCAATGTCTCTACTAACTCAGTGTGTTTATTCGTGTTTATTCATGCAGAACACATATTCTAAAACAGAACAGCAGAATGTACTTCTTGATGTCCTAAAGAAGTTACTTTATATTGAAGATGGACTTCGAGGATCGCGTGTTCACCATGCTTTCACAGGCAAACATGGATTTGTGGGTTTGTTTTCTTTTACGTTTTTATTTCTTTGTCAATCCAATATGTATGTCCAAAGATATGTAAAGAATGGGGTCAGTATAAAAAAATTTTTCAGCTTTCAATACAGGCTGTCCCCCAAAAGAGGCCCCTCATTGCGCCCTCTTTTTCGCCTATTTTTGAAAAGTTGATCAAATATAGTTTGGTGTGTAAAGAAATCGTTAATGGTTAGCTTTAATAGACCAAAACAATTATTTCAATCAGCGCACAACTTTTTAAGATATGCCCTTTTAAAGACAAGTACCCGTTTTTCACTCTGTCCACGGATAGCAAACAGAGTGGTTGGGATGGGTCACGCTGTGGAGTGGCCTGCACGATCACCAGACCTCACACCACTTGATTTCTTCATTTGTGGCAAAATATTATACGCAACTATCCGGCGCACAAGGTTGTTACGCAACGCAATTAATGCAATGAGGACTAGGGCTGAAACCTGTATTTGTCAAGGAGGCAACCAGGTAGAGGGCAGAGCAGCACAGTAAACTCACTTCAAAAGAACCAAAGACAAACTAAACAGCCCTTTTCATGGCTACCTTTTATTCCAAAAAGAGATATGACTTATGTTTTCAATAAAAAGAAAGCAAGACACACTAAAGTAAGAAAGTTAGAAACATAATAAAACAAAAAGGCATAAAATAACCTGGAAAAACAAAAGTAATTGCAAGTATAGCAAATTAAGTCCCATTCCACATCAATTTCGTCCAAATTAATGACACTAAACAAAATCCATAACCCATAAGCCCACCGGTAAAGCCCATTCCCTATTTTATAAAGTTATCATCGAGGAATGTTTTATATTTATGCATGGTATATGCACTTTTCAATCTTTGAAGTAGCCAAACCTCCTCCGTGGACAGAGTGAAACACGGATACATTTCTTTAAAAGGACATATCTTCAAAAGTTGAAATAATTGTTTCGGTTTATTAAGGGATATGGAATGAGCGTTTTGAGCGTTTCGACAGTATTTTTTGTGGGACATGAGAGCACATCAGACATATCGAATTGCCATCTTCAATACGAAACGTCAAAATTTTCAATTGATCGTCGGCTTTTCATCCCACCTACATACAGTTTAAGAATAAATCATCAGATTTATAAAGTTTACTTCGAGTACTGTTATATATCAAAAAATTGAAAAATATCAATTTTTAATCTTTTTGCCATAAAATGTGTATTGCATTGCGAATTTCACAAAATCAAAATTATTTGATATCAGAAGGACATTCTTTGTATTCAGAATGCAATTCGATATGTCTGACGTGTTCTAATGTCCCACAATAAATACTGTCCAAACGTTCATACCCCATTCCTTAATAAAATAAAATAAAAGAACACATCGTTTAAAGCCAACATTTACTCAAAAGCATAATAATGGAAGTAATTAGGCCCATCCCAGGCGAAAAATACCTTTTTACATTCAATTATATACAGGTATCTGTTGACAAAATGTGCACAACAAATAATAGGTAACACACTAAACCGATGACCATTAATGACCAACTCTATAAGACTACAAAAAAAAAAAAATATGACATGGCACTCCAATCCAGTATGTTGGTGTATACTCGGTCTGTTTTGAATTTTGATGGAATGACCCGTTTGCGAATTTGGCCGCCATCTTGGAGCCAAGTACACTTTTGCAGTGACCACTAGATCTATTTTGATCATTTTTCGCACCTTTTAAGCTTTAGTAGTTGTTTTTTTACCATAATAACACATTGACTCAATGCGCGTGTTTATAGTGACCGTATACGGAAAGATTATACGGCAATAAACAGCCTGTCTCAAAAAAAAAACTCTGCAAGTGAAAAGCGCCCTCTGTGGCAATTAAAAAATACCATTGTGACATAATGCTTACATCAACGTCAAGGGCATAGTCGTAGCTCTCAAATACCGTTTAGTCTGTTCAATTTGCTTGTTTTAATCTCGAGATATGCTTACTTAACAACAAAAGGGTAAAATCACAATTGTGCCACTTTTGCTAGGGAAGAGGGCTGTACATGTAAATTAACGATAGTATCAAGTTTATCAAGAGTTCCTTCGTGAAATCAAAAGAATGCATCAATTACACAACAATACAAAATTGTTTTTAATGGTTTATCATGATAAAGGTATAATGATTCTCTTTTTCCGTCGTCGTCGTGGTCCTATGGGTCATGACTGACCCTTTGTGACCCTGTTGATGATGGTATTCCAGCAGCTTCTGTCTTGAGCCAGACGGTGGGCTGCGACGAGAGAAAGGCCTGTTAATTGTTTAATTCCATCAGTCCATCTAAGCTTCTGTCTACCTCTTCTACGACTGCCTTCTACGTGACCTTGCATAATTATTTTCTCAATGCTCATAATCTTTTTCCACTTACGACAAATTAAACGATAAATAAATATTTCACATTCTGCTGTAAAATAAAATACATGTGCATGTCAATGATTTTACCATGGTAAATACTGTTCTCTTTGTCATTCAAGACATATAAAAAGACAAACAAATATTGCACACTTACAGGTTAATGAAATTTGACAAATTAATGAAATTAGACAAAATAATGCACGCGTGCTGGTGCTGATGCGTCTTATGCACGAGCCCCGAAGGGGGAGTGCAGTAGACGGATCATTAGACGGCACAATTGTGATTTTACCCTTTCATTGTTAACTAAACATATCTCGAGATTAAAAAGAGTAAATTGAACAGAACAGACGGCATTTGAGAGCTAAGACTGTGCCCTTGACTTTTATGTAAGCATCATGTCACAACGGTATTTACTAATTGCCAAAGAGGGCACTTTTCACTTGCACAATTTTTTTTTGAGGCAGGCTGTATATTGTTTTCATAGTACTTGTACGTTAAATAACGGATACTCTGGCTCACTTTTAAGAACATTGTGTCACTTCGTATTTTTTTCAAATGTAGTCATTGTAGTATTGCAGTACCAAGCTCATTAAATAACCCACGAAAGGGCACACTACAGTTATAATTTGTCTGCAAATGTTACCTCAGCATGCACAGGGGACTGAATAATTGAAATAATTATAATGACAACATATTTAACACGGAATGTCTGGTAGAAGCAGACAGACCGGGGAAAACGAGGGTAGGCAGATTTCTTTCATGCTTTGATGGTTGAGCAAGTGTCCCAAGTTATGCACACTGGTGACATTGAAAAATCTCACGACCCCTCTGGTACGCGTTACAAGCCCCCACTAAAATGACCCCCTGCCTCCCCCTTTCCAACAACAAAAAAGCTAGAAAATGGGTATTTTCAAGATGATCAAATATATAGAAAACCATTCACAATCAAAAATATACTCTGCAGGTATTAAGTTGACATATTAATCTTAACTGATATGAAAGAAAAAGTAAAAAATCTAATTGGGTTGTTCCATTTTTTTAGGAGGGGTGTTTTCCTATTTTTCACTTTTTGAGAAAAAGTGAAAAATTTGTTTTTACCCACTTTTTGACGGAAAAAATAAAAACCTTCATACCTTTTTTTTTTTTTTTTTTTTTTTTCACATGTAAACTAGTTTCATACAAGACTAATTACATAAAGAAATAAAAATCATGGAGAGTATTTTAATTTACGAGATAGAAGCCCCGGAAGTGGACTACTTTTTCCATATTCTAGCATGCAGATGTTGTAAAGACATTGAGTTTAAATGGTTTTTTGAAGTCTTGATTGTGTATTTTTAATAAACAGAAATTGTTTTTCCTTTATAATGTCTAAGATGACAATCAAAGGTGTTTTGAAGCCAGGGCTATTCCATTATAATACAGAGGTATCACCCTAGAACATCTCAAGTTTGCTTATAATAGGGCCTAAAAAGCTGGAAAATTAGTATTTTCACGATGATCAAATATATAGAAAACCATTCACAATCAAAAATATACTCTGCGGGTTTTAAGTTGACATATTAATCTTAACGGATATGAAAGAAAAAGTAAAAAATCTAATTGGGTTGTTCCATTTTTTAGGAGGGTGTTTTCCTATTTTTCACTTTTTGAGAAAAAAGTGAAAAATGCGTTTTTACCCACTTTTGACGGAAAAAATAAAACATTCATAACTTTTAATTTTTTAATTTTCACATGTAAACTAGTCTCATACAAGAGTAATTAAATAAAGAAATAAAAATCATGTAGAGTATTTTAATTTACGAGATAGAAGCCCCGGAAGTGGACTACTTTTTCCATATTCTAGCATGCAGATGTTCTAAAGATATTGAGTTTAATTGGTTTTTTGAAGCCTTGATTGTGTATTGTTAATAAAAAGAAATTGTTTTTCCTTTATAATGTCGAAGGTGACAATCAAAGGTATCTTGAAGCCAGGGCTATTCCATTATAATACAGAGGTATCACCCTAGAAATGGGTCAATAACATCTAAAAAGCTAGAAAATGAGTATTTTCACGATGATCAAAGATATAGAAAACCATTCACAATAACAAAATATACTCGGTAAGTATTAAGTTGATGAATTACCATTAACAGATATGAAAGAAAACATAAAAAATCTAATTGGTTTGTTCCATTTTTAGGAGGGTGTTTTTTCTATTTTTCACTTTTTGAAAAAAGGGAAAATGTGTTTTTTACCCACTAGAATGCAGATGTTGTAATTAACCCCAGACAAAATAATGAAATTGGAAGCAATGATTTGCGTCTTTGTCAGACGTTCAACAGACATATATGATTTATTTGCAATAAGTATGTAACACAAATATATAGCATGCATATAAGGAATCAGCACCTTAAACCTGGACTTATTAGCAAAACGATATTTAGATTTACAAAGGACCCTGATGAACTATCAAAAGTCACCACCCCAGTGACCTACACAGTAAGGGCTTATAAATATCTTAAAATAAACAAGAATATTTTAGAGGACCTAGATGAAACCTATCTTAAGTCACCACCCTCGTGACCCCTACAGAGGGAGCTGAATAATATCTTGTTAATATAAAATATAAATATAAAATAAGGAATATTTAATATAGCACCCCAGATGACCTATCTGAAATCACATCCCCAGTGAACTACAAAAGGGGGAGATTATAAATATCCAAACAAAGAGCACAGCCAGTAATATAAAATGATATGGGCTGAAACCTTTAACAATATTTGTGCATGCAAAATATATAATATATATTCCTGTAAGATGGTTTCCAGGAATCGTACATTCATATAGGGGAAATTCCTGACAGGTTAAATTGGATACTTGATCCATACTAAAATGTCTACATACTTTAATTTGTGTGCATTTCTTATCCATACTTAAACAGATATATGTTTCAAATTAGAAAATCTCTGCCAGCGGATTTTAAATTTCTTTAAATTGATGCTAATGCTTTAGCATTGCTCACTTCAAATGACATGGTTAGACATGTGTGTATTTTTAATCAACTACAGCTCTCTCGTCCTTTTCTTTCAATTTTTTGTTTGAAAAGTTATAACATTTAACTATATGATTATTAGCCCAAGGAGAGATATTCCGCCGAGATGTACATTTTACACGATGAAGTTCAACTATCAGCAGGAAGTTCTTGATTGATATAGCAAAGGAAGGCACCTATCAAGAGTTTCATGATTTGAGCAATTTACCGCTCTCAAAAGGAATTAGACGACTGCATCAAACCAATTACCAAATCACGAATCGTGACCCAATCTTTGCTCTATCAATTACGTTAGAATTGCTTCTTTAACTTTAACATAGAAACTTAAAATTTTCTTTATAGATTTTTCCGCACCACCACTACCATACTCTCAATATGAAAAATTGCAAAGGGAGTGGTGGGTGGGAAAGAAAATTTTTTAAACACAACCTAGTCTTGTTGAATCTGACAAAATAATGACGAAACAAGAAATGATCGGAATGCAAAACATTGCCTGTGTACCACGTGACTTAGCAACAGTACACAAATTCACACAATAGGCCTTACCAACGGGGACCACAGCATTTATTCTGCAGGGGTTAAATTGGTTTTCAATTGATGGGATTGAAAACGTTATTAACCCCAGACAAAATAATGAAATTGGAAGCAATGATTTGCGTCTTTGTCAGACGTTCAACAGACATATATGATTTATTTGCAATAAGTATGTAACACAAATACATAGCATGCATATAAGGAATCAGCACCTTAAACCTGGACTTATTAGCAAAACGATATTTAGATTTACAAAGGACCCTGATGAACTATCAAAAGTCACCACCCCAGTGACCTACACAGTAAGGGCTTATAAATATCTTAAAATAAACAAGAATATTTTAGAGGACCTAGATGAAACCTATCTTAAGTCACCACCCTCGTGACCCCTACAGAGGGAGCTGAATAATATCTTGTTAATAGAAAATATAAATATAAAATAAGGAATATTTAATATAGCACCCCAGATGACCTATCTGAAATCACATCCCCAGTGAACTACAACAAGGGAGATTATAAATATCCAAACAAAGAGCACAGCCAGTAATATAAAATGATATGGGCTGAAACCTTTAACAATATTTGTGCATGCAAAATATATAATATATATTCCTGTAAGATGGTTTCCAGGAATCGTACATTCATATAGGGGAAATCCCTGACAGGTTAAATTGGATACTTGATCCATACTAAAATGTCTACATACTTTAATTTGTGTGCATTTCTTATCCATACTTAAATAGATATATGTTTCAAATTAGAAAATCTCTGCCAAAGAAGTTAATGGATCATGCAAGAACTGAATGAGGAATAAACTTCCCAACCCCCCCAGATTTTTAAACATATTCTATTTATTCTTTAATTTACATCAGTTAAGCCTGGGGATATGGGAAGCTCTTTGGATGTTCTTTTGCCTGATATATAGGAGACCAAAACTGGTGACTGCGAGTGCAATACCCTACCCATAGTGGTTTTGTCAATATTACGCATATCTGGATGAACTTTATCATCAAACGAGAAGTGTGTCATGCTATAGAAGTGTACAGAGAACTAGGATAACATGCCTATTCTATAATACAATAGGTCAACATACTTCTTGAATCAACGTGATAACTAGGCGGCTGCGCAACCTCACGAAAAAACTTGAACACAATTTTTTGATTTTGAATTTTGTTGAACAAGAAAAATTTGAGGGCATAGTACTTGGCCCCTGCCTAGGCTATCCCAACCTGGAGTTGATTCCTTCCTTAGTATTAACAAACTTAATCGATCAAATCCCACATGCTAGACCGGCCTTCAATAAATATTTATTAAATAAAATACAATAGGGCAATTCATGGTTCTGAACAAGATGATCGTTTAAAACAATACGAAACAAAACAAAAACAAACATTCATGCTTCTGAAGCGGCAACTTGACACGTTCCTTGCTTATTAACTTATACCAATCTTACAAGTGTTCTTGTACTTAGCCTTAAATTTACATCTCCTTACTCCACTATATCATGTGCACATATTCAGTGTGCATTCCAAATGTTATGCATACTTTCATTAAACAATTTTGAGTACCTAACAACTGAAAGTATAATTGATGATGCTGTACAAGCTAGTGTACATACCTGTCAAATGTTCAGAATGTCAGAAGATTGATTGCAGCAACTGCAGGACTTTGGGAACAGAGGTCTATTGGTCGGATGACATTCAAAAACCAAATAGACTGTCCCTTGTGAATGCTCAACATGCAACATCTTGGATTGGACAGGCAGAGTTGAAACTACACTATTAAAAGCACAATACCAGGTCAGTCATATTACTTATGACCCACAATACAACGACGACGTACAATTGTACGTGATTTGTGATTCTTACCAGATTGTACACCATTTTATGTTTTTTTAAAGCACTTGACATGATTCTTCCATTGTACGTAGTTCGTAGATAAAGCAACGTGCAACATTCAATGTTAATTCAAAATGTGCAAATATAAGTCATTGATTGCTGCAATGTAGCTGTAACGTGGCTCCATGTCTAACTGAAGTAAACCCATTATAGGTAAATGCTTGATGATGAGATCACCGTCAAATATTATTGTGGTAATAAACAAATCTCCAGTCTCACGACAAGCAACACGTCTTCCCTCCTGTTACCTGATATAATCTGCAATGAAGAAAACAGAAAAAGGGAAGCAAATTGTGCAAGCAAAGGCTTTTGCATATATACAAGCCCGATTATTAATAAAACTACCTTACTATATACTAAGGAGTTGAAAATTGAATTGATCTTGAACATGATTATTTTTCCATTTATTTTGTTTATTTATTTACCTCTTTATTTACTTTTCAACTTTTTAAATATGCCAGAAGGTCCAAGTGGAAAGGCAGTGTGCTCTGTTCCCACTATCTAGGCGAGCTTCACAAAGCTGCCAAGTAGAGTAAAACCAAATCTAGTAAAAACTATGCCAAGTTAATTTGGGCAAGTAAAAGGAATCGTACCAAGATCCACCAAACTTGTTTTACATCAGATGACTCTACAATTTTGCTTTCCTGATGATACATCTTCTATGAATTCCTTAAATGCCAACATCTACGCTTATGTCAGAAAATCCATAAAACGATCTTCCAATTGTTAAATTATAGGGCTGCTACTCACTGTTAATATTTTCTGTAATTTACATACGAAGGACTCTAACTTTGACCTTCACCAATTGCCTTGAATGACCAAAATCCACCAACCGTTGCATATGTCAGAAAAACGACCTCCAAAATTGTTAAATTATAATGCTTCCCTTCGATGTTAGTATTTTATGCCAGAAAGGAAATCTGTTCACATATCCTAACCCTTACCGATTGCTTTAAACAATTTTCCAGGAATTTTCATGAAAATCCAACCAAAATTTGACTTCCAGTAATTTCAAGCTTTTCCAAGAGCCACTAACATTCTTTAATCAGACTAAATGATTCACGAATATCCCACTTGTAATATCATGATATCATATACCGCGCATCACTAATGCACCGCAAGCGATGTTACTATATTGCATACCGCCCAACACTTGTTTACGATCTCTTGGCCATATCTTGGCCAAGATTTTATCTTATTTTATTATTATTTTCAACTTCGGATGGGGATACAAACTGCTTGTAAATTTTCCCGACACTAATTACCGAAAATACGCCAACGCCCCAAAAGCGCGGCCTGTGAATAACTCCTGTCCCACGATTGGACAAAGTAGGGGCATTATGCAAAGCAGGAGTCACAGCACACCTCGCATGGCTCCGCCTCTTTACCTTTTCAAGACTGAAACCCTGGGATTATTTTATAATCCCTGCAATGCCCTGGAATTATTGCAGCAACAACAATACAGTTTGTTTTTAACTAAAAACCAGGCACGGTGCATCAGACAAATTACTAAAGGCCCATGGTTGCTGTTTCTGATCCATGTGTTTTTAACCAGGCATTGATCTTTCCCGTCCATGGATTCGATAAAATCAAGCATGTCGAATTCTGCAACCTATACCACGCGCCTATTTCATCCTGCAGAAGTCCGATGTTTTTCTCTCAATTAAGTTGATACATTATATGATTAAATTATATGTGAAAACCCATAGGCCTATTTAAACTAAATAATAAACATTTTAATCATAACTGCTCCTTATTGGCACTCAAATTTCGTTTCGGACACAACTTGATATCGCAAGTTCAACAATTTAAATATCTTTGTTTATGTGATACATGTTCGAATGACGTCATTCCATTAATAAATAACTTATGTAATTTCTCGTAAATGGGTTGATCAATAATGTGATCAACAATCTGTTGATAGCACGCCACAGAAATTGGCTATTTGCAAAATCCCCACGACTGATTGACGGTAAACAATTTACGCAATCATCGAGACCGCCATTGCCAAACCCGCGATTTGGTAGCCCAATTGGGCGAATTTCGATTTTTATTTATTTATTTTTTTTTTGCGACTTTTGACAATTTCCTGGCCTCAAAAAACCAATGATAAAGGAAAATTTTTGCGACTTCAGAAACATTTGGCTCCCATAAAGTTAATCCAAATTAAAACATTTTTGGAGACTTTTTGATTATTTGGCCAGCAATTCAAGCAGAATTTTTTTGGCAACCTGATTTTGCGTTCTGCTTGTGTGAATATCACAGTTTGAAAACTTAAAACCGTGTCAAGTGAAATTATAAATAAATCGCACTCGACCCAATGTTATTTATACTTCCAATGCCCATTTTTTACAAATGTGTTCTACCCTAGGCCTGCTACTAAAACCCGGGATTGATTATAAAAGCAAATTTCTCACCAAATCAACTCATCTTGACTGCTCTCAACACCGCTGCCGGATAACGCCCGACGCTGGGTGACCCGTTCACGTAAAATTGTCACATTCCGCATTTATGCAACTTCGCCTCTCTATCACTCGGGTTAGTTTTGTCCAACTATTTGTATTATTTTATAAAATATTTAAGAGAATCCCAGACAATGTCACAATTTCCACTTGCCGCAGTACCATCACTATGATAATATTGACGACTTTACTTGATTGCTGCAGCTAGTTGTTTCGTGCGTAAATTCAACAACGATTTTCCGTTCATGTAAAAAAGACTTTGGAATCGTAAGGGAACCAAACTGGAACTATATCATTAGCCTATGATCACACTTCTTTCATAACTGATGAATTATCAGCCATGCACCTGGCGAGATGCTCTCGGTGATAGCGCAAATAGACATAAAATTCGATCCAGCTGGTGGTATAGGCTCCTTTTCTCCCAATGTTCCACTCAAAGTTCTTGAAATTCCAAACCGCCGCACATATTTTGTTGTATTTTTCCGACGAAAACCATCAATGAAAACATGGTCCACGCCACGAAATATTGTTGTAAATACACTTCCAAATTAATATATAAAGCCACTGGGATTACTACTTATGAACGATGGTTAAATTGTAAAATATGCAAACTTAAAAACTTCCGAAAGAAATTTTTTTAAACACAACCTAGTCTTGTTGAATCTGACAAAATAATGACGAAACAAGAAATGATCGGAATGCAAAACATTGCCTGTGTACCACGTGACTTAGCAACAGTACACAAATTCACACAATAGGCCTTACCAACGGGGACCACAGCATTTATTCTGCAGGGGTTAAATTGGTTTTCAATTGATGGGATTGAAAACGTTATTATATTGAATTTAAATGGTTATTTGAAGTCTTTGTTTCTCCTTTATATTGTCTAATTATTTTGATGTGTGGGGTATTCCATTATAATACAGAGGTGTTTCTCATGAAAGTTAGCTTATAATGGTCCAATAACATCAACAAAGGTAGAAAATTGGTATTTTCATGATGAACAAAGATAAAGAAAACCCTTCTCAATCAAAAATATAATCTGCATGTATTAAGTTAAATTACTCTTAATAAGACTACGAATATAAGAGAAAAGGTAAAAAAAAATCCCAATGGTTTGTTCCATTTTGGGGAGGGTGTTTTCCTACTTTTCACCTTTTGAGAAACAGTGAATAATGTGATTTGTAACCAATATTTTGATGCAAAAAATAAAAACCTCCATATATTTTAATTTTTTATTTTCACAGGTGAACTAGTTTAAGGGCTCGGATAGCGATGTTTTCACAGATTTCTTTGTCGGAATTGAGAGCACATGAACCTTCTGATATCAAATAGTTTTGCTTTTTTGAAATGTGTGATATAATGTTGTTGTTTTTTTCAAATATACCAAAAACATTTTGATCTTTTGGGGAAAATATATATATCTTTAATATCTATATATGAAAGGTCAAAATTTTTAATTGATCGTCGGCGTCGGCTTTTCATCCCATCGTGAATTTCAAAAATCAAAATTAGTTGATATCGAAAGCACATTCCTCGTATTCAGAATGTAATTCGATATGCCTGATGTGCTCTCAGGTCACATACAAAACATATGAAATGCCGCTATCCGCACCCTTAATTTCAGACTAATAAATAAAGAAATACAAGTCATGGAGGATATTTTAGATTACGAGGTACACATGCCAGAAGTGGACTACTTATTTGAAATGCTAGAATGCAGATGTTTTGAAGATATGGGCTTTTAATCTTTAATGTGTATTTGTAATTAAAATATGAACAAATGCCCCCAGTCAGAACTCTTTCCCCATTGGTGGACATGTAAGTAAGATGCAATGGTTGTCTCAATGATATGACTGCATATTTGTGCAAACAGCAATAGTGGAATAATGTTTACAAAAAAATAAAATATTTTCCTATAAAAACACACAAATTATAATAAGGAAATAAGGCATTTTGAACATTTTGAACATGGAGACATGGATATTTAAAAAACCCATTTTTTAAGTCTTTTGTTGCTTATTATTATATATAAATAACCAAACTTAAAAGTTTGACCAAGTTAATGCAACTCTCCTAATTAGCATCATATTGTAGAGATATGAGCATTTAGCATACCGCACATATATTATCTGCTCAATATCAGCCATTTTAAACAGTGGAATATAGCAAAAACCATGATAAACTCAGTTTTTTACAAACACCCCTTTGAAAAAATGGACTAACCCTGGCTAATATCACATGTTTGTGTCACCGTAGTCATGTGGTATGGAGTGATAAACAAAATATTGCAGTTTTGAATTGAAGTTATTTCCATATGCAGTTCCTAAAATTAGGAACTAAGGCATTTTGAACATGGAGACTGGATATATAAAAAAAAAAACATTTGTAAGTCTTTCGTTGCTTATTGTTATAACAATATTTGTCAAGTTTGACCAAGTTAATGCAACTCTCCTAATTAGCATTATATTGTAGAGATATGAGCATTTAACATACCGTACAGCTATTATCTGCTTAATATCAGCAATTTTACACAGTGGAATATAGCAAAAACCATGACACCCCAGTTTTCTACAAACACCCCTTTGAAATAATGGACTAACCCTGGCTAATATCACATGCTTGTGTCAGCGTAGTCATGTGGAATAGAGAGATAAACAAAATGTTGCAGTTTTGAATTGAAGTCATCGCTATATGCAGTGATATGGAAGTAGAAGTGTAAGTAACAAAAATGCCTCATTTGACTAATTGCTAAAAGTGCCCTGAATTGGTGGATATGTAAGTAAAATACTAAAGAAGTCTCCATGATTTAGAATGCATTTTTGTAAACATCAAGAGTGGGGTAATTTATGACAAAAAAAATAAAGAATAAAAAAAAGGTATGAAGGTTTTTATTTTTTCCCTCAAAGATTGGGGAAAATTAGGCATTTTCAACATTTAAAAAATACAAGAATATAGTCTCACCCCTCATGCTGAAAATGGAACATTCCAAACATTTTTAAAGCTTGCTGTGCATTTTTATATTGTCAAAATATGTAATATTACATGACAGAAAAAGTAAAGTGATAAACCATTGTGTTATATTCAAACATGTCATCTGTAATGTGTGCAAAATTCAATATTTTCAGATTTGTTAGGGGTAAGCAGAAGCCAATTTTAGGGGGGTCTGGTATCTTGCTCAGGGGGGATATGAGAATTTTTCATCACCATTTTCATGAATACTTTAGGGAACCTAATGAAACTTCAAAATATGAGTAAAAAATGCTGACCCCTCTTTTCCTAGATTTTGCTATATTGTACTGTTTTCTGAGATATGTAGTGATTTAACCTTTTAAAGGTTTGGGCATGCCGCTATTTTCGTTCTTTCGTTATTCTGTTGTTATTGTTGTTGCACTCATCATCATTTATCATTATCATTACAATCAGAACTTTTAAGAATTTGCAATATCCTTGTTGTAGGAATGATACAAGAAAATCGAGTATCTGAAAAAGCGCACGACCTGATTTCGGATCTCGCTGCAGAATTCCCCGATGCTCATCGTCTTGTTTCGCAGACACAGAGATGCGATAACCGGAGAAAATAGATGTACCGGGTAAGGTGATAAGTCTCTACATTCAATTATCTCTTAACCATAACCGC
Organism: Amphiura filiformis; assembly: GCF_039555335.1. Lineage (NCBI taxonomy): Eukaryota > Metazoa > Echinodermata > Ophiuroidea > Amphilepidida > Amphiuridae > Amphiura > Amphiura filiformis. Next base: position 23,048,051 of record NC_092629.1, read on the forward strand.
ATCGTGTACTACAAAATACTACTTGATATATGCGCTGTTCGTGCGTGCATCCCACGTGGTGTGATGACGCCCTAAGTGATATATAGGCACGGCCAGCGAAGTTCAAGACCCGTGTGCTTGGCATGCGAGGGGTATTGGGTTCGAATCCCACCCAGAGCAAACAACTTCTTTTTTTTTTTCTCTCTTTACTCCTTCCTTCTTTCCCGTCCCGTCGCCGAAAAGCCCTTAGGCCGTTAGGGTTATAAGGCACTTCCTATGTTGTAGTAGTAGTAGTAGTAGTGTTATTATTATTATTATTATTATTATTATTATTATTATTATTATTATTATTATTATTATTATTATTATTATGCGTTGACAATACTACGCAACAAATCAAACACACTTTATCAAAACAATTTAAGTAAATCATGTCTTTTAATTTATTATTATTTTACAGGCATCAGGTACCAATTTAACGAGTCAGACGGCGATGATCAAAAAGATAATAGCCTAATTGCCTAACCATTACATTTCGACATGAGGATCCAATTTGAGAGAAAAAGTAGAGTAGTACAAAATCGGTAAATGTATGATATCGGTTATTGATCAACATGTTACTTATGTATCAGCTATGAAAACAATTAAGTCAATAATTAACAAAAGCGTATCTTTAATTACATGTTCGAGTAATGTTTGACCATGCCCGTTTTATTGTTAAAATCGCTGGTAAAGTTTTTGCTTTGCCATATAATATATTTGTATGATTTACAAATTATAATACCACCTGTAGAATTTTAGAATAAGGTTTACTTTATTCCGTGATGATGCACCATTCTTAAAATATTGTATATAAGACATGCGTATGTAATATTAGACAAGTGTGGCGTACCGAATTCTAAAATTGTGTCTAAATTATGTTGGCACGAATCATATTTATTGATACATTCTCCTCTTGGAGAATGCATTGGTTTCCCGATGTAAATCAGATTACACTTGTTTTATGAAAAAGCATACACAATATTGATTGAAATAATTACGTGTGAATGAATTACGAGTCTGAAGGCGGTGATTCTTAGATCTTGCAACTTTTGTATAGTTCATATAATGTGACAATGTGACACACATGTGGTGACCTGCCATACTGCCAAGTGTGACACATTATTACCTTAGTTGTACCAAGATCACTAACTTCAACACACTTCAGGCCGATCTTTACCAACCCTCCCCCGGGCCAACCCTCCATTGTATGTTTATTCCATTGTACAGTTGACTCTTTGGGACTGTGATTCCCCCTCTGGTTTTACCGCATCTTGCAATAGTTGTTGTTGTTGTTGTTACTGCTGATGGTGTAAGTGTTGATGTATTCTTGTAAATTCACACAATTTTTGGCAAAGGTGGTTTCATTTTGAGTGATTTCATTTACACAGTTCCAACAAAGTTGTTGATTCTCAGTTTCATTTGCAAAACAAACATAAGTCCGCCCGTACGTACAAAGGTGTTTGTTCTTCTTAATTCTCGTTAAGCTTTGAGATTACCATGCATGAATAAGAGCATTAATTTGATACAAGCCAATAAACTGAAGCTAAACGCCGAGTTATTTTTTTTTTTATCGCTGCATCTTAAATTTCACCTTAAATTTCCTTAAGTTAAAACGTCTATCTCTTTGAAATAATTGACCGTCCTTTTCTCAAGTATATTGATAAGGGAACATGACGCTATCCAGTTCGTTCACTGGTTACATCATGTTTAGATTATTGTAACTCTGTGCTCTTTGGTATTAACCAAAAAAAATGTTCAAAGATTAACTAGTATTCAATACAAAGATGCAGAACTCGTATATATTTATTTAAAATACACACGTGGATCTCAACTGTTGGGTAAATTACACTGGATTCCCACAGAAAAACGCAATTAAATTTCACTTAATTATGTCTACAAATCTTCAGATAATCTTTCACCAGCTTATATTATGTATATTCTTGATCTTCATCAGTCACATCTATTTTTGCCATAAAAACTATTCCCAAAAGTGTGTCTCGTCTCAAGTTTCGAGTATAAAAAACGCCATGTTGGAGTTTTCATTGGCTGACGGATTCAAGTCAGTGTGTTTGCGCGGTTGCGTCACCAGGGTACGTACAAACCACCCTTCCACGCGAGTACAGGGTGTCCTAGAAAAAATTACCGAGTGAATACAATTGAACCTACGTCAAGAAATAGACATCAGAATCAAAAAATTAACTAGTGTTGCATACAACACGAACAAGCCGGCCGGCTTAATGACCTTTGACCCGAAATATGTGAACATCCTGCAGACACTGGCTAATGTATATTCATGTGTGCAATAAACGTCACTGAGCTATGTTGTTTGTGGCAGAAAATGCAATTTGATGGTATTTTGTCTCTGACCGGAAGTGACTCCTTAATGACCTTTGACCCAAAATGAAAAAATATCACATATATACTGTGTAACAATAATTCATGTGTGAACATACTGGCTCTCTGCTATGTTTTTCCTGGCTAAAAAAATGACGGTATTTTGTTTTAGACCGGAAGTGACCCCTTAATGACCTCTGACCCCAAATAAAGAAATACCACACTTACACGTGGTAACTATAATTCATGTGTGACCATACCGTCACTGTGGTATGTTTGACTTGGCTAATAAAAATTGTTGAAGGTATTTGGTTTTAGACCGGAAGTGACCCCTTAATGACCTTGGACCCCAAATCTGTGAACACCCTATAGAACTTGGTTAATATTAATGCATGTGTGCAAGTGGCGTCACACTCCTATGTTATCTGTGGCAGAAGAAGCATTTAAATGACCTTTGACCTCAAATTGGTTAACACCTAATAGACATTGACTAATAGCAATGCTTATGTGCAAGTGTCGTTGCTGTACTATGTAACATTAGACATAATTTAATTTTTGAATTTGTCATAATTTCAGACCGGAAATGACCTCCTTAATGACCTTTGACCCCAAATTTGTGAACACCCTATAGACACTGGCTAATGTCAATGCATGTGTGCAAGTGGCGTCACTGTGCTATGTTCTTTGTAGAAGAAGAAGCATTTTTAGTGTCAAAAACCATGTTTTTGGTTGTAAACCGGAAGTAGTTACCCCTTAATGATCTTTGGCCCCAAAGACACCCCAAAGACACAGCGTAATAACAATGCACATGTGCAAATGGCGTCAATGTGCGATGTTGCATAATGGAGAAGAAGCAAATTGACAGAAAGAAAGAAAGAAAGAAAGAAGAAAGAACTAGACCACCAGCCATGCCGCGACATGGCACACAAGACGGCCCGAAAATGGATTTTCAACTTTTTGAACTTAAACTTTGACCATTTGGGGCGAGGCTATTATAGACTTCCCCCACCATTAATGGTGCATTACTGTAGCATATAGGGGCTTAATCCGTCTTCCATAGGCTGAGATATAGCCACTTTTCCGTAATTTTAAAAAAAAATTGGCAAATTTGACGTTTTGACCCCCTAAATGACCTTCGACCCCAATATAAAAAAAACCCTCATCTACACCGACAAAATATATTTTTACAGTTTAAATTTAAAAAATCTACTATGCTTAGTTATGGAGATAAACATTCTTAGTTATTTAGCTTAAAACCGGAAATGACGTCTAAATGACCTTTGACCAAAAAAATAAAAATAACGTGCATACATCGGGTAACACTAATGCATATATGAAGTTTATGTCACTCTACGTTTTGAGATAAAAAAAATAAAAATATTTGATGATTTTTGGTTTTTGACCGGAAGCGACCCCTTAATGACCTTTGACCCCAAAACTGTAGACACCTTAAAGACCCTGGTTGGTAGCAATGCATGTGTGCTTATGGCAACACTCTGCTATGTAATTTGTAAAAACAGTGATTTTTTGAATATTTTTAGCTTTCAGACCGGAAATGACCCCCTTAATGACCTTTGACCCCTTATCTGTGAACACCCTATAGACACCGACCAAAGTCAAGTCACATGACCTAAGCATGTCACCATCACATGTTATTTGTGGAAGAAGATACATTTTATAGTAAAAATCGCATTTTAGCCATTGTGAGCAGGTCAAAGGTCAAATGGAGTTCAATGTCATGTAATATGTGGGGACATGGTCAGTGGTGTTTGTGACCAAGTATGGTTAAAATCGGTCAAAGCATAGCAGAGCTAGGGCGAAACGTGGCAAATCACGCAATATGCACGAGGGTTGACAGAAAGAACTAGATCTGGTTACAGATCTGGACCTAGCCGGGCCGGAAATGCCAGTCTTAACTTAAAGTTTGACCTTTGATTGGGTATTATGGACATCTCACACTGTTAATGGTGCATCACTGTTTATCCGTCTTCCATAGGCTGAGATACAGCTACTTTTCCGTAATTTTAAACATTTTTTTGCAAATTTGACGTTTTGACCTCCTTAATGACCTTTGACCCCAATATAAAAAAACCTCATATACACCGAGAAAATGCATTGTTACAGTTTAAATTAAAAAATCTACTATGCTTAGTTATGGAGATAAAAATTCTTGAAGTTATTTAGCTTAAAACCGGAAATGACGTCTAAATGACCTTTGACCAAAAAATAAAAATACCGTGCATACATCGGGTAACACTAATGCATATGTGAAGTTTATGTCACTCTGGTCTGGTTATGTTTTGAGATTTAAAAAAAAATGAACATATTTGATGATTTTTGGTTTTTGACCGGAAGCGACCCCTTAATGACCTTAGATCCCAAAACTGTAGACACCCAAAGACCCTGGTTAGTAGCAATGCATGTGTGCTAATGACAACACTCTGCTATGTAATTTGTAAAAACAGTGATTTTTTGAAGATTTTTTAGCTTTCAGACCGGAAATGACCCCCTTAATGACCTTTGACCCCTTATCTGTGAACACCCTATAGACACCGACCAAAGTCAAGTCACATGACCTAAGCATGTCACCATCACATGTTATTTGTGGAAGAAGAAGCATTTTAGAGTAAAATCGCATTTTTGCCATTGTGAGCAGGTCAAAGGTCAAATGGAGTTCAATGTCATATCACATGTGGGGACATGGTCAGTGGTGTTTGTGACTAAGTATGGTCAAAATCGGTCAAAGCATAACAGAACTAGGGCGAAACGTGGCAAGTCACGCACGTGTTGCCAGAAGAAGAAAGATCCGATAGCATCACAAGACCTAGCCGGTGTCCCGGCTAGGTAAAGAACTAGACCACCAGCCATGCCGCGACATGGCACACAAGACGGCCCGAAAAAGGATTTTCAACTTTTTGACCTTAAACTTTGACCATTTGGGCCGAGGCTATTATAGACTTCCCCACCATTAATGGTGCAGCACTGTAGCATATAGGGGCTTAATCCGTCTTCCATAGGCTGATATATAGCCACTTTTCCGTAATTAAAAAAAAAAAATTTGGCAAATTTGACGTTTTGACCCCCTAAATGACCTTCGACCCAATATAAAAAAAAACCTCATCTACACCGACAAAATGCATTGTTACAGTTTAAATTTTAAAAATCTACTATGCTTAGTTATGGAGATAAAAATTCTTAAAGTTATTTAGCTTAAAACCGGAAATGACGTCTAAATGACCTTTGACCAAAAAAATAAAAATATCGTGCATACATCGGGTAACACTAATGCATATATGAAGTTTATGTCACTCTACGTTTTGAGATAAAAAAAAATAAAAATATTTGATGATTTTTGGTTTTTGACCGGAAGCGACCCCTTAATGACCTTTGACCCCAGACTGTAGACACCCCAAAGACCCTGGTCGGTAGCAATGCATGTCTGCTAATGGCAACACTCTGCTATGTAATTTGTAAAAACAGTGATTTTTTGAATATTTTTAGCTTTCAGACCGGAAATGACCCCCTTAATGAACTTTGACCCCTTATCTGTGAACACCCCATATGACCCACGAGTCAGAGGTTCTTCTGATAAAGTTTGGTAGTAATCAGTCTAATCGTCTAGAGGAAGATATTTTTGACAATTAAATCACATTTTTGACCCCTGTGACCAGGTCAAAGGTCAGATGCAAGTCAAAGTCATATGACCTGTGCGGGCAAGGTAAGTGGTTATCCTTACCAAGGTTAGTCACAATCCATCAACCAATGATGGGGCTATAGGCACGAACGTGGTTGACAGAAGAAAGAAGAAGTACGAGATCTGATTGCGTTCGCCTGCGACCGCGAGCATGCACAGCCAGCAGTGACAAATGAATCTGTGAGAACCGGAAGTGATCTCTTAATTACCTTTGACCCCGCAAAATTATTACATAGTGCTTAGGATGTCATAAGGAATATTCCTGGTGAATTTCAGCTTAATCGGAAGTTATACATGGATTTTGATTTTTTTAAATTTATGGTTGACCTTTTGACCCCCTTAATGACCTTTGACCTCAATGAAAAAAAACCCTTATGTACACCGACAAAATGCATTGTTCCAATTTTAATTTAAAAATTCTACTATGTTTAGTTGTTGAGATAAAAATTCTTGAAGTTATTTAGCTAAAAACAGAAAGTGACCCCTTAATGACCTTTGATCCCCAAAATAAAAATACCATGCATACATCAGGTAACATTAATTCATGAATGATGATTATATTACTTTGAGATAAAAATTTTTTAAATTTTTGATAATTTTGGTTTTTGACCGGAAGTAACCCCTTAATGACCTTTGACCCCAAAACTGTAGGCATCCTAAAGACCCTAGCTAGTAGCAATGCATGTGTGCTAATGGCGACTTCCTGCTATGTAATTTGTAAAGACAGTGATTTTTTGAATATTTTTTACAAATTTGTCAGACTTTTACCGGAAGTGACCCCTTAATGACATTTGATCCCAATTCTGTGAACAGCTTTTAGACACTGGATATAGATGATGCATGTGTGTAAGTGATGTCACGATGCTATGTAATATGTTGAAGAAGAAGCATTTTTAGTGAAAATCACGTTTTTGGCCACTGACCGGAAGTGGATGACATTTGACCGGAAGTTGATCATGTGACATCTGTGGCACCACCAAACGGTTCTACTGACCAAGTATGGTCATCATGCCTGAAAGCATGTGGCTACGATGGCTGATTATGATGTTGACAGAAGAAAGAAGAAGAAAGAAGAAAGAACTAGATCTGGTTACAGATCTGGACCTAGCCGGGGCCGGAAATGCCAGTCTTAACTTAAAGTTTGACCTTTGATCGGCTATTATGGACATCTCACACCATTAATGGTGCATCACTGTAGCATGTTGGGGCTTTATCCGTCTTCCATAGGCTGAGACACAGCTACTTTTCCGTAATTTTGTTGTTGTTGCAAATTTGACATTTTGACCTCCTTAATGACCTTTGACCCCAATATAAAAAAACCTCATACACAACGCGAAAATGCATTGTTACAATTTAAATTTAAAAAATCTAATATGCTTAGTTATGGAGATAAAAATTCTTAAAGTTATTTAGCTTAAAACCGGAAATGACGTCTAAATGACCTTTGACCAAAAAAATAAAAATACCGTGCATACCTCGAGTAACACTAATGCATATATGAAGTTTATGTCACTCTGGTCTGGTTACGTTTTGAGATATAAAAAATGAACATATTTGATGATTTTTGGTTTTTGACCGGAAACGACCCCTTAATGACCTTTGACCCCGAAACTGTAGACATCCCAAAGACCCTGGTTGGTAGCAATGTATGTGTGCTAATGACAACACTCTGCTATGTAATTGGTAAAAACAGTGATTTTTTGAATATTTTTAGCTTTCAGACCGGAAATGACCCCCTTAATGACCTTTGACCCAAATTCTGTGAATAATTTATAGGCACTGGATATAGCCGATGCATATGTGCAAGTGACGTCATTGTAGCATGTAACATGTAGGAGAAGAAGCATTTTGAAGATATTTGGTTTTATACCGGAAATAACCCCTTAATGACCTTTGACCCCAAATTTGTGAATATCCTATAGACACTGGATATAGCCGATGCATATGTGCAAGTGACGTCATTGTAGGATGTAACATGTAGGAAAAGAAGCATTTTGAAATCTGTTGCCAGAAGAAGAAAGAAGAAAGAAGCAGAAGAAAGATCCGATAGCATCACAAGACCTAGCCGGTGTCCCGGCTAGGTAAAGAAAGAAAGAAAGAAAGAAGAACGCGGTAAAAACAAAGCACAGCGCCGATGGCGGCTGTGCAACGAGATCTGATTGCGTTCGACCTGCGACCGCGAGGTTGCACAGCCAGCAGTGGCAAATGAATCTGTGAGAACCGGAAGTGATCCCTTAATTACCTTTGATCCCGCAAAAATATTACATAGTGCTTAGGATGTCATAAGGAATATTCCTGGTGAATTTCATCTTAATCAGAACTTATACATGGATTTTGATTTTTTTAAATTTATGATTGACCTTTTGACCCCTTAATGACCTTTGACCTCAATGAAAAAACCTTATGTACACCGACAAAATGCATTGTTCCAATTTTAATTAAAAAATTCTACCATGTTTATTTGTCAAGATAAAAATTCTTGAAGTTATTTAGCTAAAAACAGAAAGTGACCCCTTAATGACCTTTGATCCCCAAAATAAAAATACCATGCATACATCAGGTAACACTGATTTATGTATGATGATTATATTACTCTGGTCTGTTTACATTTTGAGATAAAAATTTTTAAAACATTTTTGATAATTTCGGTTTTTGACCGGAAGTAACCCCTTAATGACCTTTGACCCCAAAACTGTCGGCATCCTAAAGACCCTAGCTAGTAGCAATGCATGTGTGCTAATGGCGACTCTCTGCTATGTAATTTGTAAAGACAGTGATTTTTTGAATATTTTTAACAAATTTTTCAGACTTTTACCGGAAGTGACCCCTTAATGACCTTTGATCCCAATTCTGTTAACAACTTTTAGACACTGGCTATAGATTATGCATGTGTGTAAGTGACGTCACGGTGCTATGTAATATGTGGAAGAAGAAGCATTTTTAGTGAAAATCACGTTTTTGGCGGCTGTGCAAGAACGCGGTAAAAACAATGCACAGCGCCGATGGCGGCTGTGCAAGAAAGAAGATCCCAAGCAAGACAGGACAAGACGGCGCAGCTGCGCGCCGTCTTGTAAAGATCCCAAGCAAGACAGGACAAGACGGTGCAGCTGCGCGCCGTCTTGTAAAGAAATCGATGAAAAACAATACAAGGCGGCCTATCGGCTCGGCTTGTAAAAATGTAGCTCATAGCCTATTTTATTGTGCATCACATATGAAAATTGTATTTGATTCGGATGACTGGTTGAGAAGAAATTAACGATAACATAATGCGCGCATCAAGTTCATTCCAAGTTTCATCAACAGGGGCTTTTTTCATACTCGCTCACCGCTTCCTTAGTTTGTGTATCTCATTAGATTTAGTCCACATTATCTATTTATAATCCGACGGTGTTATGTTATTCATGCTTTCACTGAAGATGAATAACAGTTTGTCCAAGAAATCTTTGATTTCTGTAATTGGAAGCTTTCCAACTTTTCTATAGGTTGTGCAAATATGTTATAATTTAACTTTCCAAAGAACATTGGAGGCAAGAATGACAATGATTAAGTGCTTGCAGCTTTACGTGTGATTTTTGATACCATGCAACATTTATGTTGATTTAAAAGACTTAAACTTTGCATTCTAATTTCTTGGAAATAGTCCAAAAACATTAATGTGTGTGAGAATTTTTTTAAGCCAGTTGTAATTCTTTATGCAATAAGTACCGAGCATCATCTTACATGCAAGCTGTCGTTTTCAATATTGTGAAGCTTTCAAATTTGAGCAAAACCTAATTAAATGTTTTGCAAGAAACAGATTGTTTAAAGAACGAAAAGGACTTCACCAAACAAAATATGAAGCCCATTGACAAATAACCACTATAGTGCGCATTGTGTTGAATGATCTTTCTTTCAAACTTGGAATGAAGTGAATTGACGCATGCGTTATGTAATCGGTCATTTCTTCGCAATCAGTCAATCGATTCCAATAAAATTAGCGTATAAGATGCAAAATAAGATGAGCTACACGTTGATTTTTAGATTTTTTTATTCTGATGTCTATTTCTCGACTTACGTACAAATTCATTTGCCCGGTAATTTTTTCTGGGACACCCTGTATATACCAATTCACGATTCTAAGGGGTAACCTAACCACTCATTTATATCTAAAACCTCTAAAATATACATGTAGATGATTTACTTTTTGTTTTTTCTTGTATTTGTATGTTTCCTTTATTGTAATATGCTTTGACATATTTTAATAACGCAATAAAATACTTGTAATAATAATATTAGTTATCTTACTAGTTTTGTTGTGCATATAAAATTATAAGAAACTCCGATTGCTAAGCATTTTAATATCTTGTTTAGGAAAAACCTTTTATCTCATCTATTTTACTGTGGTTGATCGGAGTACGATTTGAAGAAATGATATTCAAAGCCAGGTTCTTGTGGCATGTAAAAGTGTTTAGCATTTAAGAAGAAAAATAATCAAAAGGGATGAGCCACGTATATCTTCTTGAAAATAACCAATATGCCAGTAGAAATCATTTTGATACAGCCTCTTTTGTAAGGAGACGGGATAGAAGTTTTTTCTGGCTTGCTTGTTCTGTAGGCTATTCATGTATAATCCGTCGGGTTTTTTTTTTTTTTTTTGCAAAAGAACGTTTATTTTGAAATGCCTGCGAAGTAAATAAGAAAATGAATTTCACAATTTTTGAAAGATTTGTTAGGTTGTTTTTTTGATAAAAAATCAATTACAATGCAAATGAAATGTAGAGTAGTATCAACAATTAACAAAACCTAAGTGAGGTATACCCGGCTCAAATGTCCTTTTAAAACTAATTTTGGATACACCGCTCGACTATTTTACTTTCAAGCTCTGATTTTTCTCATTTGCAATATTAATTTGCATAATAAACAAGTCCGTGTAAACTTACATTTTAGTGACTAAAATTATAGCAAAATACGTTTACAGTTTCCAATTTCTATTTTAATACCACCATTATTTCCATTATTTATTGACAGATAACGATCCAATTTCTCAAATTCTTACTTTATCACCCACTGATCTACTATATCTCGTTAATTTGTTTTTACAAGAATGATGATCAATAATTCTCGTTATTTCATGAGATTGGTACATTTATTATTCTCTAAATATGCCATTGGAAGGTCGTAAGAGCAAGCACAGCTACTTCATTATTATTAAGGAGGCTGTGTACTCTCAGATATGCATGTAGTAAAAGTGCAATAACTTTGTAATTATTTGCGCAAGACATATAAAAGTATACATTTTATGAAGGCAAGACATCAATAAATCTTAATATAAATACAGATTTGGGGTAAAAACAACAATTATGAAGAAAATCACAAAAAGTGAGTTTTCGGCAATATAATTTATTTTGTTTTTAGCTCAATCTTGAGGCTCCATTCCAAAAACGTTTTTTTTATTTTTTTGATATTGGCCTTATATTTTGAGATATTGACCATATAAGGCATCAAATTGAACTTTTAAAATTCACAAACGCCTATTTGCACAAAACGATGCCTAAAATCGGAAATAGACCAAACTATAAAAAAATGAGAAAACCGTTTCTTGAGTTGATCATGCTTTTTACGATGGTGGTCACATTTTGCACTTTCATCGAATCTCGCAGGAGAGTGCGGCAGTTTTTATTTTTCTACCTTACATTACATAAACATCGGGTAAATCCACGGCCCCTTGAGAAGTTTGAGCGAAATCCATTCATAACTTGATATTTAAATCGGGGGAAAGAACTTGAAAAAACTCACATTTTATAAGCTAAAACGGAGCCATTTGACCACTAGGTTTTTGTGCTTCCGTGGTGTTTCCATAAGATGCGCCGCACATTTAGATAAGCGTCGCGTATGCGTAGCGTATTTGTGCGTTAACATATTGCGCGATACGCAACACGATGCGTTGTTGCGCGCGTGTATCCTGCTGGTACAACAAAGATTTTCTTTCCTTTTCAATTTCAAACACAAGTGGAATAGTGAAATAAAATCCTTAAAATATTGCAGTTGGGGTTTACAAATCTGGATTTTCATTCCTTGTATTTATAAAAAACATAACAAAGTACAAACATATCAAAAAAACTTAATTTTGCGAAAGAAACAATGTCTAGAGTACACAGCCGCGTTAAGCCTAATTTATTTAATGCATTATATAAATAAGGGTTGCTCATTATAGTATTTTCATTTTATTTTTTCAAATCATATGTTGTTTTTGTTAAAGCCTGTACGAAGTAATATCACACGTAGTGGGAACCTAAGTGCATTATAATATGTTTGATGTTCATGTAATGACAAGAAATAAAGACACTTCAAGCATGAAACTGCTGGTACGTGTAGCTAATTCTCAAATTGCTTAATAAATCAAATAATGATATAGTTTGCATGACAATGATGCCATACTTAATTGAAGCGCAATAAACAAGTATTATTAACAATCATTATTATAAGCCTGATTTTGTTAAAGTTGGTGTTGATTTGCAAGTGATTGATCTGTGAAAGTTTTTTTTTATAATAAACATGCAAACGATCTTTAACATTTCAATGGTGCACGTGTGAAGATAATTATATGTGGTACCTGCTCAAGAAATGTAAGTAGTTTACACAGTACGGTTTGACGTTGGCAGCCATTTTAATATTTCATAGAACGCTGTCATTTGACTGTACAAGGGTTAATGCACTTTGAAAAATCTGGCATAATTGCTGACCAGACCCCCACCCCCACCCCCAGTCTAGACTTCTCCGTAGTCCACTTGCCAATTGTGCATACTCTGGCTATTATATTTAAGCTTAAAACTCTGATTCAATTATTTGTGCACAATTGATAGCTTTTCACATCTGTTCTTTTCAGTCACCGTACTCCCTCTGTTTGTTAGCTTCCCAAGTGGACTACTGACTTTGGATTGCGGTTTACATGCTTAACACGGCTGTCTATGAGCTTCTATGGATGAGATTGTCGGATTCCTGGCCTACTAAAATTGGCCATGATGTAATGCATCTTTAAATGGATTTGGCTTGTGATTGGTCGTCCAGATCTCATTATTGTTTTAATTCTCCCGACACGTACCATTACCATTAACCCGGGCCATTAACTATACATGTACACAATTATCTATGGAATGCGGCGCTTGTGTGCTGGCGCGAAAGTTGGTGGATGAACGTACACATCTAGCGCGTATTGTACCACCATGCTTAGTCTTGTGGTTAGATCCCGGGGTAGATTTGATTGATAAACAAGTATGTTTGACAGTGTGTTTTAGAGAACGAAGTCCTGGGGTAAAAGTGAAAGTCCATAGTCGATTTTTAACTCGGATAATAAACTGGCAGATTCTAAAATTAGAATTGTTCAGTATTGAAGTGCTATTATAGTTATGCCATTATGATATGTTGCATTCAATAATATAAGCCTACGTATACTTTACTTTTACTGTCACAAATATAATTATATAAACTTTTTCATAACCATTTTATACTAGTATTTTGATGTAATAAATATCAGTATAATTTCGAGTTCAACTGAATGCGTTCATCATGATTAATAACATATTTTTATTTATCAAAAATCGACTATGGCATAGTCTACCCCCAGTCCGGCACCAATAAATTTGTTGGCTGATTTGGATGAAAAGGGTATCAAAATACCCAAGAGATCATGCTACATCAAATAAGCTGGTTCCTTAAGATATTTGAAGCATAACTCTTTTAGGGCTATTTAACCTACCTTACTTCGATGAACTGGGTTTTTTTTTGTGTGTGTTTATTTTTTTATTCATTTTGCTTTTATATTAAACAGGACAAAAGACGAAAAAAACTTGAGAAAAATTAAAATAAAAGCAACATACACAACACAAATACATAATACAAAAGCGTCTATGTTAAGGAGAATACACGAGAAACTGTTGATTCTTGAATCCACGAGGCGGAGTCGAGTGGATTAATATCAAGAATCAACAGTTTCTCGTGTATTCTCTGACTTAACTGCAATTCTGGGTAAAAACCACATGTGCTTGCTAACGGTCAAAAAAAATTTATTGCATGAGGTGAAAGGGCTTTGGTAGTAGGCTACAAAAGGGCACATCAAAAATTCCTCCGGAGCTTGTTGCCATAGCAACGGCAGATTTTATGATTTTGGCGATTTTTGCTTATTTTGGGGTGAAAATAGGGGAAAATATGCACTTTTCTGAATTGCTCCTGACTTTAAATTTGAGGTCACATTAAAAAGACAACCTTACCACCATAAAGTACTATCTTTGTGCTTTCCCCAGATGCAAAAAATATTTCAATAATATTTCCCTATGTGCAATTTTAGGGTTGGGCAACATTGCCAATTTAGCACTTTTGAAAAAATGCAATTTTTACCCTATCTTTGAAGTCTAAAAACTAATTTTGCTTGAGCACCGAGAATTATTTCCTCTTTGTTGGTACTTGGGCAGACATTGCCCTTCCAAATTTGGTAAAAACGTCTGGGGCTATTTGACCTGTAAAGCCAGTGTTGCCAGAAAGTTTGATAATTTTCAAAAAATGAATTTTCTACATATTTACTCATGTAACCTTTAAGGGATCCAAAATGAGCGTTTATTGCGTTTCGACAGTATTTTTTGTGGGACATGAGAGCACCTCAGACCTATCGAATTGCATTCTAAATACGAATCATGTCTTTCTGATATCAAATAATTTTCATTTTTTTAAATCACAATATAATACAAATTTTATGACAAATTATAAAAATTTGATATTTTTCAAATTTTTGATATATAACAGTCCTCGAAGTAAATTATATAAATCTAATGATATATTCTTAAAGTGTATGTAGCAGGAGGAAAAGCCGACGGTCAATTGAAAATGTTGACCTTTCATATTGAAGATATGGATTTTTTTCTCAAAAAGACCTAATTTTTTTTGGTGTTTTGGGAAAAAAAATCCATATCTTCAATACGAAAGGTCAAAATTTTCAATTGCTCGTCGGCTTTTCATCCCACCTACATACACTTTAAGTATAAATCATCAGATTTATAAAGTTTACTTCAAGTACTGTTAAATATCAAAAATATCAATTTTAATGATTTGCCATAAAATGTGTATTAAATTGCGAATTTCAAAAATCAAAATTATTTGATATCAGAATGACATTCTTCATATTCAGAATGCAATTCGATATGTCTGATGTGCTCTAATGTCCCAAAATAAATACTGTCCAAACGTTCATACCCCAGCCCTTAATACTACCAACTTAATTGAAATATTTGCACACTTTGCACACATGATTAGACACACACTGCAACGGAAGCAACACTTTGAGGCTGGGGACAAGTCCTGTCTTGCAAAAACCGGTATTGCCAGAAAATCTTACTTTATTTATCCAAATTTCCAATTTGTGCGTTTTACAATTATTTATTTGGTTAATGTTATACTATCAATGTTAGTTGAATAGAATGTGCATTTAAACATCATCTGGTACAATAATAGGTTCAGACACATGGGCCAGCTTCTCGACAGGTGCCTTAGTACACCTTAGGCTTAGGCGACCTTGAGGATACTAAGCCTAGTTTTTACCAAAAATAGTAATTTTTACATGGGAAATTTTTTGAAAAATGACATAATCTTGGAAAGTGTATCATCTTACTAAGATATATGTTTGGATCAAAAAAGTAAATCACAACATTTTTCTGTGACCTTTGGTTTTTGACCTAGGACCTCTTGGAATTCATAAGTAGGCCCAAAATGCAGATTTTTAATGATTTTGGTCATTTTGAGCAAAAATTGACCTGTTTTTACCATTTTTAGCAATTTTTTGCATTACAAAAGTTTAAATTACACTTAAGTTTATTGATAAATAGGGCTTCTTTAAGTTTAGACTATTGAGAGAATTCAACGAGTATGCAGTTTCCATGGCAACATTTATTAATGCTCATTTTTAAGCAAATATCTGTAAAATAGAGCTAATTTCCCAGTAAAATTAGTAAAAAAATTGATGTAAATGGCCGTTTCCATGGAAACTGTCTTTTCTTTGAATTCTCCTATACTTAAAATGTTATGCCAATAAAACAATTTTTTGGCTTGATGATAATCCTGTTAATGCGTATACTCGAAACTGCTGATTCTTGATTACGAATCCAAAAGGCATGGCCGAGTGAACTCGTATCAACGAATAACAGTTTCAAGTGTATTCTCTGATTTAAACCACTGCTTTATACTAACAATAGGCCTATCATTACTCACAAACTTACAAAATTTACTGAACAAATCTGAAGAAATTATCACAAAAACATCCATTGTAAAAAATACATGCAGTAATTTTACGGTCATTTCCGGCAGCAACATTGCCTCTATTGTTCCGGTGAAATTTTCTAAAGAAATACACAAGTGTATAAGAAAATATACTTTATTGTTACGTAATTTTACAATTTTTCAGAAGAATTTTTACAGGATGTTAACTTCGCTGTCAGAAATGTCTGTAAAATTAATCGCTTTTCCTCCCTTTTCTCTTCTCTTTTTCCCCTTCCCCCTTTCTCTTCTCTTCTCTCCTTTCCTCTTTTTTTTTGGAAGGAGGGGGAGGGTGTCTGGAAGGAGGAAGCCGCCCCCCCTGAATTCACGTCTGGGCCTTGGTGGGGATATGAAACTGCATTCCATCACCCGTGTTACAAAAGAATGATGAAAGTTTACAACACAATATTCATTGAATTCAACATTGATTTTTAAGCCGATATAATCCAACCAATTGGGCAGTAACATCATCAGTGTGGTGCAGACGGGACCCAGTAATGGCCAACTGAATTTTGACCATCACTTGGCTCAATGGATTCTTCTATAACACTCAATGTGGACCGGGATGTGGCCAAGATCTAGGCCCACATCATAAAAAAAAATTTGGTATGCAGGATTTAAAATTGTGAGTCTTTCAGGGAAAATGTTAAACATCGGACCTTTCAAAGGGAAGCTTTAGTAAGGGTATGGAAGTAAGAGAGGTCTTCTTCTGTGTTAAATGTTATTTAGCAATTTATTATTCACAATCAAATTAATCAGAGCAATTTTGAAATTTGACCCGTACATGAAGTTTGACCTGAAGTGACCTCTGCTGTGATTTTAACATATTCCCCTCTTGGTTTATATTCACCAAGTTTGAGCCCAATCACAGCTATTTCAACCCCTAAATGACTTTCACCTCAACATCCTTTAGGTTATTATGTATTATATCTTTTCTCCCTTCAATGATCATATCATTGTTACCATAATACGTTTGGAATGGCAATTTTAACCAAATTGATAGCATATACACAAACGGATAGAAAATTATCTTGAGGATTGTGTTAGAAACTAGGGAAAATGGTTGAAAATAGGGAGTGTTTTAATTGCAACAGCACATCATGACCCACTAGCTTCATCACCAGTTGGATTTTTACTTGCATGTAAACTGGTAAATATTGTCTGCATAGTTGTTTCCATGTGAACATGTGAAGACAGTGATGTTACTTTTCCACCCTGGACAAGTATCCCGTCAACAGGTCCTGTTCCAGTGTAAACGTAGAAGTAGAAGTAGAAATTGATGGCATCGAAACAATAAAAGGATGTCTTAATTTAGTGGAGAATTTCAATGAGGGTGTCAAATAATGCAAACGTCAATATTGATGCCCGCATGGGAGTTTGAAGTTTATATTATTGTTCGTATCATTCATTTTACCAGGCTATATTTCTAAACAAATGCACGCATGTTTTGACGAACTCAAATTAATTGTCATATAATCTGGTAACACCATCATTGCCTAAGTTTCAAAACCTGTTTGAGATAGTGGTAAAAAAAGGTCCCATTTTTGCCCAAAATTACCAAAATCATTAAAATCCTACATTTTAGGCCTACTGATGAATTCCAAGAGGTCATAGGTCAAAAACCACAGGTCACAGAAAAATGTTGTGATTTACTTTTTTGATCCAAATATATATCTAAGTAAGCTGATACACTTTTCAAGATGCATATAATTATGTCATTTAAAAAAAGAATTTCCATGCAAAAATGACTATTTTTGGTCAAAACTAGGCTCAGTATCCTCAAGGTCCCCTAAGCCTATGGCTTGCTATGCCACCTGTCGATAAAATAGCCCATGTGTCTGAACCTGTATTGTATCAGATAATGTTTAAATGCACATTCTATTCAACTAACATTGATAGTATAAAATTAGCCGAATAAATAATTGTAAAACGCACAAATTGGAAATTTGGATTAATAAAGTAAGATTTTCTGGCAATACCGGTTTTTGCAGGACAGGACTTGTCCCCAGCCTCAAAGTGTTGCTTACGTTGCAGTGTGTGTCTAATCATGTGTGCAAAGTGTGCAAATATTTCAATTAAGCTGGTGGTATTAAAGGTTACATGAGTAAATATGTAGAAAAATGCATTATTTTGAAAAATGCATTTTTTGAAAATTATCAAACTTTCTGGCAACACTGGCTTTACAGGTCAAATAGCCCCAGAGATTTTTCACCAAATTTGGAAGGGGCAATGTCTGCCCAAGTACCAACAAAGAGAAAATAATTCTCGATGCTCAAGCAAAATTAGTTTTTAGACTTCAAAGATAGGGTAAAAATTACATTTTTTTCAAAAGTGCTAAATTGGCAATGTTGCCCAGCCCTAAAATTGCACATAGGGCAATATTATTGAAATATTTTTTGTATCTGAGGAAAGCACAAAGATAGTACTTTATGGTGGTAAGGTTGTTTTTTTAATGTGACCTCAAATTTAAAGTCAGGAGCAATTCAGAAAAGTACACATTTTCCTTTATTTTCACCCCAAAATAAACAAAAATCGCCAAAATCATAAAATCTGCCGTTGCTATGGCAACAAGCTCCGGAGGAATTTTTGATGTGACTTTTTGTAACCTACTACCAAACCCCTTTCACCTCATGCAATACAATTTTTTTGACCGTTAGCAGGCACATGTGGTTTTTACCCAGAATTGCAATTAAACCATTGCTTTATACTAACAATAGGCATATTGTCACTCTCTATAACTATGGATTCTTACAAACACCAATCTGCAAATGTTAGGATTGATTTCAAATGTTTGTTACACAGATTGAATAAACGTGATTCGTAAAACCTCTCAAAGAGATTAGACAATCAATAGCTGTTTATACCCACTTCTAATGTATGTAGTACTGCATTAGATGCATTTAATAGGTCTCTATTTGCATAATAATTGCCAAAATGGTCACGGGTTCATCTGAAATGGTCAATAGCAGATCATTGCAGTGTTGCACCAAAAGGAAGCTAAACCATGAAGCAATTCCTGGAGAGGGCAATCCCTCATTTGCATGTGCCGCATTCTTATTTAAATTAGCCACTGTGTTATTGCTTAATATTCATATGTTATGGGGAGCCACTATAGGTTAAAGACCATTAATTATGTATTACACGGGTTTCAATGGGAAAATGCCTAATTTCGGGTGGAATTTTCTCATATTCAGAACTCTCACAGTTCAATGCCACTAATATTAGGTGAAACTATATGATTTAGATGCCAAAAATTCAACATA
Organism: Amphiura filiformis; assembly: GCF_039555335.1. Classification (NCBI taxonomy): domain Eukaryota; kingdom Metazoa; phylum Echinodermata; class Ophiuroidea; order Amphilepidida; family Amphiuridae; genus Amphiura; species Amphiura filiformis. Next base: position 23,067,641 of record NC_092629.1, read on the forward strand.
GGTTGACCTGAGACTTTTCTTGTTTTAACGCACTGAACCGTAAACACCTTAAAATGACAGTGCGCCCTCGAAGCTGATAGTTACAATATGATAGGGCGAATGTTTACTAAAAACCAAAGCCGTGCGTATGAATTTTGGTACTGTTACAACAAAAATGTCATATAATGAGAGAAAATGTACCATTTTGAAGCATCAAACTCTATAAAGTACTTTGTTGGCTATATAACTTGATCAATTTCAGCGATTTTATTGCAGTATTTTCGAATGCCATGAAAACAAATAGTTCCTCGTCGTATTTCAATGTATCGCCCAGGCCTATTAGTGGTCTTTAACCTTTACACCACCAGGTTGGGCAAGTCATGAATAATTTAGCGTTGTGAAGCCAAATAAACTTATTATTTCCCAGGCTTGAAAACAAATTGTAGGCAGAAGTGGGAATCGATCTCGGTACCTCCCGGTTAAAAAGCACAGTGCAAGACCACTAAGCCAGCTAAATATCTGTAGTGAGACGTGTAACATTAAATCAGTAATAAAAGAAGTAGATTCTTATTTTGGGCTCAAATTGTAGAAAAGGGGAAATATTTTCTCTGCTTTAAAGAAAATAAAAATTGAGATCTTTAAACAAAATGCTACGGCTCTATTGAAAAAAAAAAAGATTGATATCAAAATAACTTGTCTATTTTATATTTATTTATTTCACGAGGCGGCATTATCACAGACGAACACTGTATAGGCTAAAAACTAGATCCTCACCACTAACTGGTAGAGCATCAGACTAATGATGCCAAGATTGTTGGTTCGAGTCCTCCTGTCAGCAATGTTTATTTTTGTGAATGCAATGCTACGATACCATTTGTTCAAATTGTTTTTATTTATTTATTTATTTATTTGTTTATTTGTTTAATTTTTTTAATGTAAATAATTATGTATTTATTTTGTTTAATCACTCACTCACACTCTTTAGAAAAAGGGGCTCTTGGTCGATCAGTTCATTTATTCATTGTATGATGGTTTGATACGTCTGTTGGTCGAAATTGAATATAATTCATTCATATTCATTGTTTGTGAATTGATTGACTGATTGATTGATTGATTAATTAACTGATTGATTGATTTGTTGAGCCGGTGCAAGTGAGTGCGTGAAATGTTAGAGACGAGTTACTTGAACAAGCCCTAATAATTATAATAAATAATTTCCGGACGGTTACTGTGATCCTCCCCCCGGGGTGGGGGGGGGGGGGGGGGTACTCACGTACAAGGTTTCCCACGAAAAATCCTTAGACATGGGTCTACTGAAGAAAAAATCCTTAGACATGGGTCTCCCTTTTAGATTTTCCGTGCTATGTGTGAAAAGGAAAAACATGCGGGAAAACATGTTGCTTTTACTATTTTCAAGCTCAAATCCTTAGATATGGGTCCTTACTTTCCTGACAATCCTTAGATATGGGTACCTATTTTCGGTAAAATCATGACCCTTAGAAATGGTTTTGGGTTCGGAAGCTAGGGCCGCACATCCCCGTCGAGAAATAATCCAAGTCCCCCCCCCCCCCCGGTTATCCTAAGCCTTTTATAAAGCGTTCTAAATCGCACCCCCCAATTTTACCTCCCAGGTAACTTAACCTGATAATCTCCAAAATTATTCAATTGGTTTTTTCGATGGGCCTAAACTCTTGTAATAGGCCTACACATATTAAATACAGCAAGCTGCATTCAAATTATACATGCACGTTACAAGTGGTATTCCAGAAACTCTGCACATCAGTGACATCACTTAATTACTACCGGTAGCGAACAGCAAGCTTCAAAGCTTGAAAGTGCGCCCGCTTTACTACCTGAGAGCAATCCGGCAGTGGCGTTTCAATTTATTACGTGTTTAGAAATCCACAAGATCAAATAGAACGGTGAGTAATGATTATTTATTTGTTTTTAAAAATAAACTTTTTAGGCCAGTAATAAACTACGTTTACGGCCGACAACTATAGTTTGAATGATATTTATTATCACACGAGGAAATAAATACAAACGAATATGGCGCTTCACGTGACGGTCAGGTCGGTGGTCAAAGGTTTTTTATCGCTAAATCGCTGGCTGGATATCGTATCAAATTCAAGTGATACACTACCGTCGTATTATTGACACCAATTCCTAATGTCGACATTACTATTGCGAAAGGTTATTCCATTATCAAATTAGTAGACTTTCTGTAAAAAACAAATCACTGGTGCCTGATGGGAAATACTAGTACGCCATCACCGGATTGCTCCCTGCTCTGCTAGCTGGCGCTTTTTCAAGCTTGCTACTCGAATTCAACCGGCAGAGTTCGCAAGTCGTTATTTGCCAACCCTAATTAACATCATAGATGAACTCCTGGATGGGGCAGCTTTAATTAGCATGAGGCCGCATTGATATGTAAATAGTGTATTGTTATTTAAATTTGTGCCCAGACGTATTGAGGGCGACAGTCATGTTATCCAGACGGAGAATGGCTGCATATGCCGGGCATGTCAATTTGCTGAGTGAAGGCTGATAATCACCTTTCTGTATAGGTAATAAGCTAGTATATTTCGTGTACCAGTTGGTTATAACAAAAAATTAGTATCATATTAAATATATTAAATGTATAAACTTTGAAATTTACATGAATTTGAACAGCAGAGCTTCGAAATCTAGCTAAGTCAGGTGATGTGAAATTCTGCTGCGTGACCCCCTCTGCGTGGAAGAATTATATTCATAAAACATTGATCTCATGGGCAGCCAACCACGATTTATCAGCATTTAAAATATATGTTAATTCACAAAGATAAATAATAAAGAGTACAAATGGCAATTAACTAGTAAACAATCCTGAAATCTTAAAATGTTGCCACGTGATTTCCCGACCACATGATATGTCATCATGTGACCACTATTCAGATTTACCGTAAATAGTTGGAGTATTGTTGCCTTTGTTGTACGGCTTGCACATACACTGTGCATTTCTTTACCTCCGTATAAAATCAATAATTCATGCTGGGAGCCAAGTAACATTCTGTCTGCTCAGTGCAGAATGGTATTTTATTGTACTTGAGAGCATAATAGAAATACATAAGACGAATAGGGCGCCATGATGGAAGGTCAGGTCGGGTATCAAAGGTTATTATAACTTAAATACTACTTGTATTTCACACCTTGCCTCTGTCACATATTTCCTTCATATTATTGACAGCAAGTCCTAATTTTGACTTTGCTATTGCAAAATGTCATATCATATTAAATTAGTAGACTTTCTTTGAAAAAACATATCACTGGTGCCTGATGGGAATACCCGTCCGCCATTTCATTAAACTGGATCGTTTTTGCTTGGTTTGTGCCCAGATGTATTGGGGCGCGCTATACTCTCATTGAACAGGCAAAGTTCGCAAAACTAACAACGTTGTTATTTGCCAAACTCAATTAACATGATCCAAGGGGTCGAACATGAATTATTCATAACGAGCTATAACGGATCGATAACTGGCCTCACTTTCTAGCTAGTAAACCAGCTGAATTTTTCATAGATTTTGCGTTGCTAATAGAACAACCGTAAATTTAGTGTCACTCCCTTGTTAACATGATCAAGGGATCGAAATTAATTATTCATAACCGATCGATAATTGGCCTAAGTAGCAAGCCAGCGGGATATGTCATAGGTTTGCGTTGATAACAGAACAACCGTGCATCTAGTGTCACCCCCTTGGCTAAACCTGATTTGTGTTTATTATTATATTTGCCATACGAAAATTATATACGGTAATAGTGAATCAAACATATTCAGAAGAAATGGGGATATCAGTATAATGATGATGCTCTACTCCGTGAATCGAGTGAATCGAGAGTTTCGTTTAGGAACAACCATTGAAATGCATCCCGTAAATCATGATAATTTGGATAATCGTAATTTTGCGATGGAATCATTCAGATGATATATTGTTAATTGTATTTCGAAAAAGGATCTAAAATAGGATTCTAATTTTAGCCGAACACAGGTAAGTCCTTTTTCAAATGTGTAAACAGTGTAAAGGAAGACTTCGTTTTATTTTGTTGGCCCTATGAACAAAAAGTAACTCAGCTGTTATATATACGCCTATAGATTCAGAACTAATAATTGTTTTCACAATATTTCAACATAAAAAGAAGGATGATTTATTTACGCGCATTTTGATACCCCATTTGTCCAATTTTGTTCAATATTAACAATACAGCAGTGTTTTGGAAGAAAAATACACCGATTTAAAAGTTGCAGTTATTTGTATTGATTTGAAGTAAGCGCGAAGATAATGGCGGGCTTTACGTGTTTACAGTGCTGGCATTATAACCATTGATCGCTATAAACTGCAACTTTTAAATTCGGGTATTTTTCTGTAAAAGCACTACTGTGTTGTTAATATTGAACGACATTTGACGAATGGGGTATCAAAATGCGTGTAAATGAATCATCCTTCTCTCTATGTTGAAATATTGTGAAAACAATTCTTAGTTCTGAATCTATAGGCGTATTTATAACAGCTGAGTTACTTTTTGTGCAGACTTTAGTTTACCTACATGCCCCTGCACTTGATATCCGATCAATGCAGGCATACGTACCCAGAATTGTACTCGGACTTCGGTAACATTATAACATTTAATAATCGAACTAGGCCTACTGAAGGTTCCAAGTAAATATTCAAGCATGCCAAAATACCCTTGAAACAGATTCATCAGGATCGTTCATAGTTCATAAGATTGATAAAGGTTCTTTTTCAGATCCAATAAAATGATACTACTCACTCAGAAATATTTCAATTCCTATCAGGAATCTTGTTCACTCTGGTACTGGTGTTTCTAGATGTTTTTAGCACCGGCAACACTTCTGTCTGGTTTTGATGACGCCACCAAACTTTCTTGTTGCCGAGTATTTATGACCTGGTCATAAATTTTGTCCAGTCGGTAGGCCCCCTCGTCTTTATTCATAGTGTCTTTTCCTCTACTCCTGATCCAGATTGCTTCCTTTAGCCAGCGTGTAGTTTTGTCAGATTCTTGATCAATAACCTGAGCCTCCTCCCACCCAATTACGTGGTTTTGGTTGGCAACATGTTCGGCAATGGCAGATTTGTGAATTTCTGAAGCGGATGCTTTTCGTTGTGACCGGGTGAAGCTTTTGGCGCTTACTTTTTCGCTTTCTGACTTGTGTTCTGTTAATCTTGTCTCAAACAAGCGGCCTGTTTCCCCGATGTAAGTTTTGGGGCAGTTCTGACAAGGTATCTCGTAGATCACTTCTGCTGATTGTAATGGGTCGCGCTTGTCTTTCGGGTGAACTAACATGTTACGTATAGTGCGGTGGGGTTTCATACTGGTGGAAAAGCCATGTTTTTTAAAAACTCTGGAAACCCTCTCGGAGAGTCCCTCCACGTATGGGACGACCACAAGACCTTTGCTCCTCTCCTTGCTGTCTTTGGGGGGCTTTTTCTTGGGTTTCGGATGCTCTTTGTCCGCTTTTACTTTGTTAATGGACCACTCAGGGTAACCGCATCTAGCGAGGGCTTGTTTTATATGCGACTCCTCATTTTTTCGGTCCACAAAGAACCACACACCGCGAAGTATGGTTATCCAACAAGCTTAAGCTATAAATTAACCCCCGATGGAGAGCAGGGCTTGAAGAATGAGGGAAATTAAAACCACAAACCGCGAATCGCCGCCAACAACCGCCGTTCAATAGGGATGTCAAACTATATTGCCCCACATGGTTACATGGAACCACAAACCGCGAATTTTGGATATCCAACTAGATTGCCCCGCGGGGCTACAAAGAAGTATGCTTATCCAACAAGCTTAAGCTATAAATTAACCCCCGATAGAGAGCAGGGCTTGAATAATGAGGGAAATCAAAAAACACAAACCGCAAAAGACCGCCAACAACCGCCGCTCAATAGGGATGTCCCGCAGGGCTACAAAGAACCACAAACCGCGTTATCCAACCAGTTTAAATGACAACTGAGCCACCGTCAGGCCTTGAAAAATAAGAGAAATTAAAACCACAAACCGCGAAAGAACGCCAAAAACCGCCGCTCACTAGGGATATCCAACCGCGAAATTTAGATATCCAACAAATAAAAAACACAAACTGCAAAAGACCACCAACAACCGTTATTATACTTATTAAATTTTTGAGTATCATAACCAACAAATAAGAACAATATTTTAACAGGTTCCTTAGTTGGTTTAATGCCGTAAACATAATCATTACAGTTTCTAAGACTTCCCATTTTCATCAATTCTGTTTTCTCCAAATTTATCTTCAAATCAGACAACATTCCAAACGTATCTATTTCTCTTACAATATTATCCACAGATTTTGAATCGGATAGAAAAAAGGTTGAATCATCTGTAAAAAAGGAGCACTTAAGCTCCACCCCACTTGGGAGTTCTATGCCATTAGAGTCAAGCGGTAGCATGGCCAGCAAGTTTAAAAAAAAAAAAACGAATGATAAAGAAGAATAAACAGATGCGCCGCGAGACTATATTTACACGGAACAAAACGCTATTGTTCAATGATATTTTTCGCTCGGTACAAAGTGTCATATTTTAACAACTCTTTATTTCAAAAAATTACACCAATCTTACAGTCAATCCGATTGTTTGATAATAAACAAACATTCTTGCTTTATTTCACGCGGTATTTCATAGCCAAAATTAGTGGCAAATCATAGCTAATCATACTGATATCCACAATCTTTCCTCACTGCTACAGCCATACATGGCTGTCACTGTCGCACTAATTTTTCAGATTCACTTTCAAATATACCCAGGCATTTTCCTGGATACCCTATATACAAATTCTGGGCCCCATTCGCAAAAAAATCAAGTTTTTCACAATTCTTTTATTCTTTCCGGACCACAGCATATATCCATATTAATAAATACTCCACTTTCACACAGCGTAATAACGGGATGACCCCATGGCGAAGTGATTAAGGCCATGGACTTGTAATCCATTCATGAATTTTTGCTCAAGTTCGACACTTCCCACCACTTTTTTTAATGTTTTATTAATCAATTTATTGTCGTAGATCAAGAATAACACCATTTCGAACATCCATTGCTATTGTGATATTATATTTTTTTTCATCAAACAAACATGTTTGATTTTTTATTCACATTTAGTCCTAGGCCTAGGGCCTACTTTTACCATCCAGATGCTATCACCATGCCTGACTATCATGGCGTGGCATCTTCGTCATTTAAAACACATTTATCAGTGGCTCTGTTCACAGCTCAGACTGAAATTATATTTGATATAAATATTATAAATTAAAATCACAAACCGCGAAAGATCGCCAACAACTGCCGCTGAATATTGATATCCAACTAGATTTCCCCACAGGGCTATAAAGAACCACAAACCTTGAAATTTGGATATCCAACTACATTGCCTCGCAGGGCTACAAAGAATCACACTCCACGAAAAATGGATATCCAACAAGCTAAAACTATAAATTAAAGGTCCGTAACCCGATCGACAGCATCATCCCCCCGATTTTTTTCATTGTTGATGAGGTTTTGGTGTCACATAATAGATACTATTTTTCTCATTACTATCCTGAAATTTGACGCTCCAAGTCGATGTATTTCCGGAGAAATCAAGAAACACAGCGGTTTTTACAAGCTACCAGTTGTTCGCATTTTACACGCCAGGGGAGTTTTGGGTAGTCATAGAATGAAATCGGAATAGATTCGGAAGACTTCACTCCAGTACCAATTCGTCCGCAAAATACATCAAATAGGCCCCTAATGTCAAACTATAGATGGCGCTATAATGATATAAAACAAAAAACAAAAATAAAGAAATACATAAGAGGCGAAATAAATAAGGAAACATGACCTATATTGTCAAGCATGATACGAGGAATATGAAAAAAATTATGAGAGCACCTCCCCCATTAAAAAAATAGTTAAAAAATAAAACAAAGAAAATTCATAAATATGTGAAAATGTGCATCATATAGCTAAAAATAAAGAAATATAAATTAAGCGAAGTAAATACAGCATGGGCTATCTTGTCAAGAATGATAATGAGCGCAGTGATATGTAATGTTTTTCAAGATTAATCAGTATGAATAGAGGGTATAAAAGTGTACAGGGGCGAGCCGGTTTTCAGTGCCAAGGCGAACACTTCCTGTTTCCACCGGGACATGCGCTCGGCCGTTGTTTCGGGATGCCTGACCAGAATGCAATTCACGCGTACCAGTGTATTGGCTTGCTAATATGCTAATTCGTCGGTCGCAACACATAGTGGCGTAGAGTGATTTTCCAAATTTTCCGTTTCACATAGTGGCGTATAGTTTTAAAGCTAGCTATTATCCTATAATATTTATTCCTTGTTAACTATTAAAGACAAAGTTTAATAGTTTGAACCTTAAACTTCAATTTCAAATGTAATCGGGCCACTGGGAGATAACAGTGGAGGAGTATCGACTCTGTTTCTAGTAACATATCCTTCAAAAACGGATTGCTCGAAAACGTATTTTGTCCTTCACGTACGCCACTATGTGTTGCGACCGACGAATTATTCACATTTATGCTGAAATTGTTCCCGTTTTCTCACATAGATTGATAAAGGGGACACTATTTGACATTGTATGTAAGTTTGAAGAGAATCCATATCCTAAACCGATAGGGTTACCCCCCCCCCCCCTTTAAGCTCCCGATACAGGGCAGGACTTAATTAGGGGAATTAAAATCACAAACCGCGAAAGATCGCCAACAACCGCCGCTTAATAGGGGTATCCAACTAGATTGCCCCGCAGGGCTACAAAGAACTACAAACCGCGAAATTTGGATATCCAACCAGATTGCCCGCAGGCCTATTGATTATAAAGAACCACAAACCGCGAAATATGGATATCCAACAAATTAAGACCACAAACCGCGATAGATCGCCAACAACTGGCGCTCAATATTGATATCCAAGTAGATTGCCCCGCAGGGCTATAAAGAACCACAAACCGCGAAATTTGGATATGGAACTATTGCCCCACAGGGCTTCAAAGAACCACAAACCACGAAATATGGATATCCAACAAGCTTAAACTACAAATTAGCTCCCGATAGAGAGCAGGACTTGATGAGGGAAATTAAAACCACAAAACACGAAAGATTACAAAGAACCACAAACCGCGAAAGACTAGATTGCCCGCAGGCCTATCGATTATAAAGTATCACAAACCACAAAATACAAATATCCAACAAGCTTAGACTATAAATTAGCTCCCGATAGAGGGAAATTAAAACCACAAACCACGATATTCAACTATATTGCCCCGCTGGGCTACAAAGAGCCACAAACCGCGAAATTTGGATATCCAATTAGATTGCCCGCAGGCCTATCAATTATAAAGAACCACAAACCGCGAAAGATCAACAACAACTGCCGCTCAATATTGATACCAACTAGATTGGCCCGCAGGGCTATAAAGAGCCACAAACCGCGAAATTTGGATATGCAACTAGATTGCCCCACAGGGCTACAAAGAACCACAAACCACGAAATATGGATATTCAACAAGCTTAAACTATAAATTAGCTCCCGATAGAGTGCAGGGCTTGATGAAAACCACAAACCACGAAAGATCGCCGACAACCGCTACAAAGGGCTACAAAGAACCACAAACCTCGAAATTCGGATAGCCAAGTAGATTGCCCCGCAGGGCTACAAAGAACCACAAACATTAAAACACGATTATCTGGGGCATTTAGACGCTTCCGTGGTATAGGCTTAAATATATGCGCATTTACCAGTTCCGACATGAAGTAGGCCTAAATCGGATTTACTCTATGTGTGTCTCTCTGGCATTGTCAACATTGAGTGTGTGTTGTTCATATTTACATTTTCTTTACATATTTACGTAGCCTTGAATAATTAAAGTATATTAAAATGTTTATTGATCATTGTGTACGCCTCTGAACATTACAGTCACGCGTAACGAGCAAGTTTTAAAAATAAACAACTGATAAAGTTTTGTTTAATTATTTATTGTCATGAATCAAGAATAGCAACTTCAAACATCCATTTTTCGTTTTATTCGTATTATGGTGCACTTCGTAACCTGATGACTTTCCAAGCTTGGAGCTGCTTGGCTACATTCATAAAAAGAAAAGAAATCTACCAAAAAACGTTGACAACGTAAAGAAATCAGCAAGTTTAAAAAAACCCACCTCGGCTCACTTTTTGAAACTTGGTCCCATTTGAAAAAGGTACTGATTTAAACTTTATCATATTTATATAAATTTAAAAGATTTCCAGAAGTGTTAGGTATCTTTAATGTGCAGATGCGATATTAATTTGTAAGCTTTCTGGAACGACCTGAAAGGTTATTATCTTGTTCTTGCATGGTAAGCCAATATCCTAGTGTGTTTTGTTTTATAATAATCATGATTAACATGATTAATGATTGAATTAAACGAATAACAAGTAGGCTTGTAATCTTGTTGGAAACGCTGTATTCTGTTGAAATAAAATAAAAACACTGATTTGCTGTTGGTGTTCAAAATGGGACCAAGTTTCAAAAAGTGAGCCGAGGTCTGTTTTTTTAAGCTTGCTGATTTCGTTACGTTGTCAACGTTTTTTTGGTAAATTAATATCCTTACAATTCAAAGTTATTAAAGCCAACATTTCTATCACACACACGATGAAAGCTGTTGATAACGGGCCATGACGAACACCTCGTGTCAGATCAAACCCACCAGTAGAAAACCATGAAAGCAGGTTTGGACCAAAGTTTGTTCAATTTGAATGAAAATTAGTATATGAGATGTGGATATGATGCAAAACATTGCAAGGTTATCAGAGGTCAACCAAAGGTCAAATATTTGTATTAAACATATTGTTCTTAAACTTAGTGCATACATTTTTTTACGAAAAGACAACGCTTTTTTAATGTCATTTTAAGGTCATCAGAGTTCATTTCAAGGTCACGGCTAGACTTCGTCGCCTTACAAGGCTGCAATATATCTAGTTATTCTTCTTCTTCTTTTTCATCATCTTCTTCTTCTACTACTACTACTTCTTCTTCTTCTTCTTCTTCAGTCTAGCCGTGCGCGGCTTGACTATTGTTTTTCAGTAGTTTCTTTCTTTCTTTCTTTTTTTTCTTTTTTCTTTCTTTTTTTCTTTCATTTTTTCTTTCTTTTTTTTAGAAATTAAGTAGAAACAAGATGACAGCCAGTGTTTTTTACCAAATTGTTCGTGAATGTTTCTAACTAACATTTTTCAAACGTGGTATAAATGTTGAATGCCAAAAGTTTTATAACGTTTTCCTAACTTTCTAATAACCCGACATTTTCACGTTGTAAAAACCTTTCTGAAAATATTATTAGAATATTAGGGCAAAGGTTTTTGTAGCGTTTGAAAGCATTTTTCGTGAATGTTTCGAAATAACATTTTTCAAACGTGTTATAAATGTTGATTGCCAAAAGTTTTATAACGTTTTCCTACCTTTCTAATAACCCGACATTGTTACGTTGTAAAAGCTTTTCTAAGAATATTATTACAATATCAGGGCACAGGTTTTTGTAGCGTTTGAAAGCAATTTTTCGTGAATGTTTCGAACTAACATTTTTCAAACGTGTTATAAATGTTGAATGCCAAAAGTTTTAAAACGTTTTCCTAACTTTCTAATAACCCGACATTTTCACGTTGTAAAAAGCTTTCTGAAAATATTATTAGAATATTTTGTAGGGCAAAGGTTTTTGTAGCGTTTGAAAGCATATCTGTGACATTTGAATTCTTCTACACATTAGCTTATGAAATGATGAATGCAAGTTTTGCCAAAGCTCACTACCATTCGCAAGATTTGGTGAACTACCAAATCGCAACCGTTTAAACTATAGTTGCTAACCTAAAGCATTAAAAGACCCTTTAATCGTATGACAGACGTAAAGCCATGTACGTACTGCCAACGACTAATGCTCTTCAAAACAAGAACTATGTACCGCTGTTTCGGAGACATATTTTAAGTGAAAAATATTGTATTCAGGTTAGTTTTATAAATCCAATGGTATGTACTAAAAGTTTATATATCTTGGATGTTTGACCTTTCGTGTTCAGGACAATTTTAAAAACACCGACAAATTATTAGCTTACAAAACATATTCATAATTTAGTGACAGGAATCGTGTTTTTAGTAAAACCATGCGGGAATCCGTCCAATTCGTGAATGTTATACCTCTCTGCCAAAGCGGTTTGATTTTCGGACTTCGAGGGCTGTTAAAATGCACTCTTATTTCGCCAATTAAAAAGTCTTAAACAATCTTAATCAATCTTAAACTCGTGTTAGTTACGTGGTCCTCTCGTCGAAATATTGGTTAAGGGCCCTTAATTTTCTTGTTGTCTAAGGCTAAAATCAATAGTTGGTTAAAACTTTTAACCAATAAATGCATATAGCACTTTAACCAGCTTCAAGTTTAAGTGCTTAACCAACTAGGTTGTTTAAGGTCTTTTAATCAATATTTGCTTAATAACTCTAAACAGATAATGATTTATATGTTCTATTTTATCTAAGGATTGTTTAAGAAATACAACTGCTTAATCAATGGTTGTATTGGATTTAATTATGATTGGGACTTTCTTTCTTTTTTAAAATTTTATACTGAAACATAATTCATGATAGTCATCAGATCTTGGTCAACTGTGAGATTCGTTCAAAAATGCAATTTCATGCATAAAGTATTTTGGGTTTTTTTATCAGTTCAACCCGGTATGTATCCGGGCAATGTATCCGAGTAAAAAATTAAAATCTAGTAAGCCTTTCTCTCTCGCATGCATTACGATACAATGCTAAAATACAATACATCAACGCTAATAAATTCACACACTCGATACGGTATCCAGCATACCGATACTTCAATGCATCTCGTCTACATATTTGTAAGCTATTGTGCGTATGCCCAAAACTGAACATCGCGGTACACACATTGGTGATATACATGTACCGTGCACGTAGAACAGTACAGTACAGTATCGCTAGAATGTCAATCCCAATGACGTTGTTAAATCTAGCAAATGAACGCATCAATATCCATCCTTTATGTCTCAACGATGTCTATGCATAACTTATTAAACGAATCTCGAGTTTGGTGCAACCTGATTGACTCAAACCTACCTATTTGAACGAAGTTTCAGGAGACCATAAGCAGCACGACCAGCATTCACTCGTGGCCGCCATTTGCTTTTGTCATTTTAAACAATAATTGGTTAAAATTCCGTGGCGCGAGATGTATCGTTAAACAGGTAAACTACAATTCCACTAAACATTACACAGTTTAACGCCTTTTAACGTAACAAAAAATAACCACCTTTATACGCTCGAGTTTAACAGTCTTTTAACATACGTTAAACTTTGCAGATTAAGCGCAAAATCACGCCTTTGAACATTAATTGTTTAAAAATCTTAAACTTTTCTTCTTATACTTGGCGACTGTTAACTGCCGGAACAAGAGTGTGTCAAAAATGTTAATTTTTGATAATTGGCCATAACACTTGTATTCTACATGCACTTTGGTGTGTATGGTAAGCTCGCAGGTCCCAAAAATACTGAGTAAATGTGGGTCTGTGAGCCCCTAACATAAAGTAACAAATAGATTAAACAATTCGGCGAAGGGTTCAGCGCCATATTAGTTTAGAACGTTTCCTTTTATAATTCCCAGTTGGCGCTCTTATACACTATTTTGCTGAACTACATGTAAGTATTGCTATATCTTTCGGTTGTTAACCCTGAAATATTGATCAATATTTACTGTTACTGTCAATATTGATTGGTATGCAAGTATCAATTACAAAGATAACTCAAAACAAACAAATTGTTAGTATTGCACTTGAAGTGGCATGTCTTTTGAAGGTTTGAATTAAATTGAACAAGAGATCTCAGTGTTATCGGATACATGGAACCACATAACGAATTACTAAGAATTGCTTAATGTCTGATCACGATAGCCTTTGAAATACATGAATTTGGCCTAAAATTATGAATGAGGACAACATCAATATGACTCCTAAACCAGTTGTTTTCCGTTTTTGACATTCTCATTGATTCAAACTGTCAGACTGAAAGACTGGATGTCGAAAGGTGAGACGATCACACTTGATCTTCCACTGCTCTGTCCAAAAAATGTAATTATATATAGAGGGCATTCTCAGCTTCGAGTGTCACTCAGCAGCTTTCCAATTAGTCGTTACTGCAGACGAGCTGTCTTTCAGCGATAACTGATAATGTACCATAAGTGCTGCCAAACCAAACATTACAATGCAATATGCATATGACTCGAAACTATGAGACAAATAAATATCGGCAGCCTGCTACGCCAATTCTCGCTATTCACAGCAAGGGGGAAAAGGTCGACATCCAAGTCCGCGCAATACGAATATTACCATGCTATTACATAGGAACACGTGACAATATTTGTTAGTTTGTCAAAATAAAGGTGTTACACGCGGATGCAATAATACTAAATAATGTGATTTGAAATGTGCACAAGTAATTTTTCTCTACCGTTATATTGACAAACTAAAAAATATTATCACGTGTTCCTATGTAATAGCATGGTAATATTTGTATTGCGCGGACTTGGATGTCGACCTTTTCCCATGATACATCACGATTACATCGCAAACCGCTGGCGGTGCCCTTATTGTGAATATCGAGAATTGCCTATGTCATTTTTTGCAATTTTAAGAACAAACTACAAAATATGGTTCAAGCATGCATTTTTAAAAACCTATTTATTCACCAATCTTTGCACAAGAACAAATGATAATGAAACAGTAAGAATACGAAATAATTAGTGTGATTACGTAACTAATGCATGCTTGAACCACATTTTGTTCTTTGTTCTCAAAATTACAAAAACTGACTTCGGCAATTAGCGTAGCAGGCTGACATTATAGGCCTATTTAGATTTTCATTTATATATTCTGGACTCTAGACCAGATGATTCCTTCACCAAGTTCTGCATCCACCGTCGTTCACTATAATGATTTTCGTCTAATATTTGCCATACATTTATCTTTGGTATGACCTCTTTCAATTGAGATCAGATGGAACATCGGGCATTGGAAGTTTTAAAATGTGTTTGATATGAAGTACACATAAATAAAAAATAATAATAAAACCCGAAATAACAGTTGATACCACTTCTTCTCATTCAAAAAAAAAAAAAAAAGAAATTAAACAGACATGTATTTAAAACATGAATGTATTCTAAAGAAAGGGTCACATATGATTATAATTATAGAGAGAAATGTGTGGTAAAAATGACAATTTAACCACAAACGAAAGAGCGCGGAGCCCATTTTTTTTTTTTTTTTTTGGTGTGTTTTTTCTTGCTTTTTAACGCTGATCCTACTGAGCCACAATTTGTAACACGGACTAGGATGGGATTGTTGCACCCCATATTTTTTCTATTTTAAATGCTAATACTGTATAGCTCTGACTCTTCCTCATTCAGGGATACCTAAATAAGTACAATTTTCCCAAAATATTGTCAATAATTCGTCATATATTGTACTCTTATTCAACCTTATTTAAACTATGGAATATTAGTTCGGGGAAACACGTGCAAAACGTAACACGCAAAACGGATAAAATTGTGAAAGTCCAAAAATGGTCGATAAGGACAGAAGCCATTATAGAAATCATACCGCCATCTTGTTAGCAAAATATGCAGCTGGTCCTATTTGATGGAACTCATTGCGAAAATCTTTAAAAGCGTCTAATTCTGTAAAACATTTCTGTAACGTGTAGAAAACACACGAAATTTCAAAATATGATTAATTGCCGATCATTGTAGTTTTTATTTGGTTGTTTGTTTGTGTTTTGCTGGTTTTGTTGTGTGTTTGTTTTCTGTTTTGTTACTCGGTAACTCTTTGTAAATTAAGATGGCTACCTATGGCCTTTACTGGCCTTTCGGCCATCTCATCCATGATTCTTTTGTTGGTATTTTGATGTATTGATTTTGTAGGGCATTTTTTGTTTCGCTTTTATGTGAATTGTGGGACTAAAATAAATGAATGTATACAAGATACCTACGAGATAAAAACGGGTCTACTCATAATGTACTAGTAGACTCAATACAAGACAAGGGATCATTTGGTCAAGTGATTACGTTGTGTTGATCATGAGGAGGACAAAAAAAATTAAGGATTCTTCGGGACTTAGTTTATGATAGTTGTTATAGACATTTTTGAATATCCATATTGCTTGACAGGCGGTGGTGGATGCGATATCGTCATTTTTGACATCGCCATTGGATTAACACATAATCATGAAATCTTCACAAACAATTCTAAATTTGTTATGTGGTGTTAAAGCAAAATTATCTTACTCTGAAACCGTTGGGGTACGACAATGTACCACACTGTAAGTATGTTGTTGTTTAATTTATAACTGCTAACCGTGTATTTTGAATGGATCTGTCAGCCTTGTATTTTCGCCAGCCTCGAACGTCACGTGTCGCGTGTCCTATGCCGCCTGTTGCTTGATATGTGTATTTGTTTGTTATGTGTTCTTGGTTTGCACTCTAGACTTTGAACTACAGCTGTATCAATTCATGATCTAATGCATATTTTAAAGCAAAAGTCATTAATTACTGAATACTGTATGATATTAACCTAGATACAACTACGCACCATTTTGTACCACAAGAAAACCCGAGTGTCTAAAACAGGTGAGTAGAATTATACGTAAGAACAATATGCTTAAAATATATCTTTTGATAATATACTGGACAATGCCTTTTAACAGTGGACTTCGGGTATATACATAAATGCGCTTTTATAAATGCGCACGTGACATCTACAAGTCGCCATACCGTGTTCAACGATGTAAGGTACCCGGATGTACACAAATTCCACACGCAAAAGTATAGGCGAAAATGACAGGTTACAAGGAAAATTGTTTTTGCAAAATAGTGGCATTGATTGCAAAGGGCAAAATAATTTGAGCGAAACACTCATTATTTAGAAGGGCAAAAAAAATTGATGACGGACAAGCTAGATATAGCTGATTTATAAACTTGTATTTCAGTATTTCCGTGCTAAATGGGCTTGGCAATTGGCCATATTGATGACGAAATGTGATTCTTACTGGCATTAAGGTCAGAACTGAGTAGCTGCCGATGATGTTACTTGGAGTATTTGATCATTTTTGCACGTGATGATAGGGAACTTAGGGGGCTTTCATTTTCTTCGGGAGGAATGGGTCATGGATTTATTGATTTGGGAGTCAAGATAAGTATTTCCACTAAACCCCCCCCCCCCCCACCCCGTAGTGCCGCCACTGAACATAACCCTGACCCTAATTTTAACTCTAATTTTAACGTAAATTGACGAAACTATATAACTTTAGCCCTTTTCGGAATAATGACCCTCTCGAACTTAATAGGCTAGATGTCCCCGCCCGACCTCCTCAACCCCAACTTACTCATTCGCTCGCTCACTTTAAGTATCAAAATTGACAAAAAAAATTCAAAATGTGTTTTAAGCACCTTTTTGTGTCCCCCATGCCAAATCGGTAATCTGTACACCCTTTGACGTACAATTCAGAGTATAAATACGTAGATGACTGTACATAGCTAATCATCCCGGCTGGAAGATGTTGAGGAAGACTCGTATACTATACATCACGCTCAATTGTTATATAACAATTTGACGTACAATCACGTATGTTATGCATGGTGTATTCTTCTAGTATGGTCGTCATACACATTATTGTCATGGTATTATATATTGTAATTGTATACGTCAATTTTGTTCAGTTTGGTTCAAACGGCTTATAAAGTTTTACTTTACACGGAAGGGGAAACTTAGCAAAAAACAATTAATTTATGAGTGAAAAGGGGGGAGGGTGTTTTTGGCCTAGCCGAAAGGGGGGAACAAATAATATTTATAAAATTATAAGTAAGGCTAAGAAAAAAAAGAAACTCTGTTCTACGAGCGGACGGACCTTTCAAGTAGGGTCGGTCTGTCGGTTTTTTGTTGTTGAAATAACCCAAAAAATCACCAAAATCTGTAAATAATTTGCAATTTGAGAAAATAAAAAAACATTTATTTGTATCGAAAAAAATTATTTCTATTTCTCAATTTGTTAAAAATCTGGGTCGGTCGGGCCCGTAGAACAGGGTTTTCTTTTTTCGTCGCCTAAGTACATAAGTAATAATAAATAAATAAATAAATAAATAAATAAATAAATAAATAAATAAATAAATAAATAAATAGATAAATAGATAAATAAATAAATAGATAAATAAATAAATAAATAAATAAATAAATAAATAAATAAATAAATAAATAAATAAATAAATAAATAAATAAAAAATGGGGGTGCTGTGCAATAATCATGATCCTTCGATATCCATGATTTATCCTTGCAAATTTACAGCATCGAACCTCCAGCCAATGTTCCTTGCCAGTGGTAGCCACGAAACAAGGTCACAACTGTAGCCACTCCCTCAATGGTCGTCATTTCAGTGATTGACAGTGATGTAATGCAAATATGGCGCTGGCCATCTGGTCACGTGCGCATTTATAAAAGCGCATTTATATATATAACCGAAGTCTACTGTTTAAAGTCATCTTGTTATGTTCATGTTAATGTGGTGCGGGTTTTTTTTTCATGTTCTACTATTTGTATGCCTCCTATATGTATATATTACGTGACATGCATATAATTTAAGAGCCATTGTACAGTGTAATTCATTAACATTATTGTATCCATTTTTGATTACTGAAACGTTTGTTGATATTACAGTTAATTTAATATCATAAAGGTTCTATTTAAAGTGGAGAGGCTACTCTCAGTCCGTTGTTCGTGGCCAAGGAATGCTTGAATTTTACCATTGTTTCCACTATCTTCTGTCTGATTAGTACATCACTTGACAAGGATCGCTATCATGGCTGCTCAAAAATCGTGTAGGTGTGATATTCTGTTGTTTCTAATGTTTATTCAAACTGGGCACTTTAAGACTGTAGATTAAAATAGATGCAAAGTATGGTTGAATTTCTACCAGAACATTGAACTTGTAGTCCGATAAAGGCACTCGGGTCTCCTTACCCTGCCCCTTTTCTCCTCCTCTGATTAATTCGATGTTGCCTACCATTTCTAATACAGCTTAATGCCAAAACCGGATGCATGTTTGATTAGGACCCTTTTTAGCAGGGATCCAGTTACACCCGATCATATGCATTATTTATGTTTAATTAATATTCTACTAAATCTAGATAAAATAAAAGAATTTGACTTCGCTGATGTGATCAATCTTCTTGGGCCCAGCGACTTCCCGAAGTTATACGATGCCTTACACATTACACGAAACGATGTCGAAACAGCTGAGATGAACACTAATTCAAATCATGTTTATAATAAGGCAACAGCTGTCTTACGTCAGTGGAAACAACACAATGGACATGCAGCGACATACCAGGCCATTATCGATGCATTCCATAACTGTGAGTTTTGCGAAGCTGGCCAAGAATTAGAGGACAAATGTACGGTGTACCATCTCCGCCAATTTCCTTTTTAATTTCCCTTTTTTTAATTTCCCTTTTTTTTAATTTCCTTTTTTTTTTTAATTTCACTTTTTTTAATTCCTCTTTTTTTGAATTTTTTTTTTTTAATTTCCCTTTTTTTTTGAATTTCCTTTTTTTTTGAATTTCCTTTTTTTTGTGAAATTCCTTTTTTTGAATTTTTTTTTTGAATTTCCTTTTTTTATTTCCTTTTTTTTGAATTTCCTTTTTTTTTTGAATTTCCCCTTTTTTTTTGAATTTCCCTCTTTTTTTTGAATTTCCTTTTTTTTTGAATTTCCTTTTTTTTTAATTTCCTTTTTTTTTGAATTTCACCTTTTTTTTTTGAATTTCACCTTTTTTTTTTAATTTTTCCCCAAGTAAAATAAAGTTTGGCAGAGGCGGGGTTCGAACTCACGGCGCAGGGCTTTGGATACTCTGTGGGCCTAGCGCCTTAGACCAGTCGGCCACTTGTCATATTGTTATGTTTCGAAAATTATTTGAACATATGGTCGCAACTTCAACATCGGCCTACCACGTGACAAGCAAAGGCAGAAAATGCGGGAGAAAATGTACCATATTTTGGAATTTTATTTGTTAAAAACATTAATGTGTATTAATAGCGCTCAATTGTTGAGAAATCCGACATGATAAATGGGCAATTATTATACACTAGGCGGTTACCCGTATTTCGCGGTTCTCGGCTCTCATGGTTATTGGCTTTGCAGATCTCAAAATCAGGGTGTGTCCTTTGGCTGGGATCACTGTCCTCACAGATGAGCTCAATTGTAGCTTTTTGCAATGTGACCTGACTTTCGCTCTCAAATCTGAGCTTCCTTGGCCAAAGTTACACCCACCCACCAAGTTTCATGAGCAATTTGAAATGTGTACATTTTTTGACCTATGACCTCTCAACTGTAGGTCTGACAAAAAGGTCGCCGTGGAAACTTTTGTTTGTTAGTCCAAGGTCCACCCACCCACCACATTTGAGCTCCATAGGGGCAATTTGAAATTTTACCTTTTTGACCTATGACCTCTTCACCGTAGGTCTAAAGAAAAGGTCACCGTGGAAACTTTTTTTGTTAGTCCAAGGTCCACCCACCCACCAAGTTTGAGCTCTATAGGGGCAATTTGAAATTTTTACCTTTCTTGACCTATGACCTCTTAACCGTAGGTCTGACGAAAAAGTCACCGTGGAAACTTTTGTTTGTTAGTCCAAGGTCCACCCACCCACCAAGTTTGAGCCTCATAGGGGCAATTTAAAATTTTACCTTTTTGACCTATGACCTCTTAACCGTAGGTCTGACGAAAAGGTCACTGTGGAAACTTTTATTTGTTTGTCCAAGGTCCACCCACCCACCAAGTTTCAGCTCTATAGGGGCAATTTGAAATTTTTACCTTTCTTGACCTTTGACCTCTTAACCGTAGGTCTGACGAAAAGGTCACCGTGGAACCTTTTGTTTGAGAGTCCAAGGTCAACACATTGGCATGGCTAGATTTGCCATTTAAAGTGTTTGAAATTAGACTTCAATTGAACTTGACCCCGGCCTTGACCTTTGACCTTAAAAATATAAACTCGTTCTTCCTCATACCAAGCTGCACCCACCCACCAAGTTTGAAGAACGTGCGACCCCCAGTCTCCGAGAAAATAGGCGGACAGACACACAGATAGACAGACAGATAGACAGACGATGCGTATTATTATATAGATGCATTATCGATTTGAACTCGCTAGGCCGTATGGCCGCACCGGCTGCACGTGCTATAATACTCCTATATACCGGGCCCGGGATACCGGGTATATACATGTGGTTCACATTATAGAACCTGTCATTTTTCGTGCATACACGGT
Organism: Amphiura filiformis; assembly: GCF_039555335.1. NCBI lineage: Eukaryota > Metazoa > Echinodermata > Ophiuroidea > Amphilepidida > Amphiuridae > Amphiura > Amphiura filiformis. The sequence continues at coordinate 23,089,036 of NC_092629.1, forward strand.
CTGGATTTTCGCAATTTATAGGATAATTACACGTAGGTCCCCCAAAGTTTCTTCCAGTTATTGAAGTGCTTATATAATGACATGATGTTGCATTCAATAATATAAGCCTACGTATACTTTACTTTACCTTTACTGTCACTATTATAATTATATAAACTTTTTTCATAACCATTTTATACTAGTATTTTGATGTAATAAATATCAGTATAATTTCGAGTTCAACTGAATGCTTTCATCATGATTAATAACATGTTTTATTTATCAAAAATCGACTATGGCATAGTCTAGGACCTACGTAAAATTTTCATAAAATTTTTACCATCAATAGAGTGTTAATTTTGACTAAATTCAGAAAATATTTTGGCGTATATAATTATAAAATTGAAATAAAATTCTCTGCCTTGATTTATTTGTTTGTTTATGTATTTATTTAACAATTACCGGTAATTGATTATTTGCTTATTTATGTGTTTATTTATCAATCAATGAATTCTTTTATTTATTAATTTATTGATCAATTAATGATTTATTTTATTTATATTTATTTCTTTATTTAATCGTTTTCATTTAATAAATTAATTGATAACAACCGTATTCATTCAATAAGCGCCCATGCCCCAATATAAAGCGCCCACCCAGGGAAGCTTAGGGATTAAGTTTAAAATGTAGCTCCTGGATGACCTTTGACCTCGGATGACCTCGATTTTAAGTTTTACGTGTTCCCCTCATATCAAGGATTCCACCCACCAAGTTTGAGCCCGATCGGACAAAGTTTGAAATTTGACCCCTCCATAATGACCTTTGACCTCGCTTGACCTCAATTTTATTTCGGGAATATATTCCCTCGTATCAAGGATTCCACCCACCAAATTTGAGCCCGATCGGACAAAGTTTGAAATTTGACCCCTCCGTAATGACCTTTGACCTTGGTTGACCTCGATTTTATTTCGCGCATTATATTCCCCTTGTATCAAGGATGCCACCCACCAAATTTGGGCCCGATCGGACAAAGTTTAATTTTTGATGAATATGCATTTTTTTTTTGAAATAATTTCCCCTTTTTTTAATTTCCCCTTTTTTTTATTTTCCCATTTTTTTTTTAATTTCCCCGATATTTTTTTTGATGTGCGTATAATGTTGCAGCTAGTGGATTCAGTTTAGTATACCGCGGGGAGCATTAGCTTTAGTCAAGGCTTCGTCCGTACTTTATCTTTGAACACAGCTATCCAATTGAACATGGATAGCGCTCGCATAGCTTTCTATTTTTATATCTTGGCCCCGGGATCTTGGCCTATAGTGAAGACAAAAATTAAATCCAAACCTAGTAAAACAATCCGAATCCAATAGATATAGAGTGATCACGAGGCTTATATTAAAGAAGGCCTAATTTGAATTAGATTACATTACAATAATAATTATTAATAATATATTAAATATTTAGACCCTTCCACTGTATAAGTAGCTAATATATAATTATTCGGCATATAGCTAAAGCCACGATTTCTCCGTGTTCATGGTGTTACAAAATTTAAAATCCGTGTTATTCCGTGATTTTCCGTGTCCACTATAAAGCACTAGGCCTATGGGCAGCCTTGCATCGTAGGCCTAAAATTAATGCTATTGTTTAATGGTTGATTACTGCTAAATAATCACTTTTCTTTGTTTTATTTTGCAAATCAACACAAAAGTAAGACATTTTATACAGTTTTTCACTATTTGGTGGCATTTTCAAATTTCCCTGAGCAAACCCCGACATAAGATGAGTTTTTAACATCTTTTTAAACATAGTTACATTTTAGCAGTTCTAAAATATATAGGCAGTTCATTCCATAGACGTGGAGCTGTAATTTCAAATGACTCACGTGCTGTTATTTTGTTTCTTGAAGAAGTTGCATGTTTCCAGATCGAAGAGTACGAGTGGGAACATAATTTGAAAGAAGTTCAGATAAATCATGAGCAATATCATTATTACATTTATATACAATCAACATAAGTTATAACAACAATTCATTGGACGACAGGAAGCCAATGCAGTTCCTTACCAGTGTGTTATTAGTTTGTGAGAAAAATGCAAAAATAGTCACATAATAGTCATAAAATAGCTCTATTAAATAGTACGAAAACGTTCTAATATGCCGTCCCTTTACATGGCAATTTTAATGGCAATTTTAAAACATTTGTCATGTGCAAAGCAGGGGGCGAAGATTTTTTGCAGGCCCAGAAGGGAAGCAAGCAATTTTTTGGCACGCCTTGGGAAAATTACACCCCCCCCCTCACAGACCGGGATAAAACCACTGCGAGTTATATACTAGTATTCTTATGGTTTTCCCGTGACTTGACATAAGTCTACGGCCCTAGCACACAGGCTATACAGGGACGTGCCACTACCTAGTGGAGCTTCCCTTGGCTATATCAGTGGGGTAATACACCACTGATATAGCCCATGGAAGCTTCACACGTAAAGACTACAGTGCGTAAAGACCAGCATACGCAGTAGGAAGCGAGCAAATTCTCGGACAACTACCAGTATGTGCCTCGGCCAAGATTCTGCTTTGTGAGAAAAAAAGGGGGAATTAAAAAAAAAAGGGGAAATTAAAAAAAAAGGGGAAATTAAAAAAAAAAGAAGAAAAAAAAAAAAAAAAAAAAAAAAAAAAATAAAAAAAAAAGGGAAAATTAAAAAAAGGGGAAATTAAAAAAAAGGAAATAAAAAAAAGGAAATTAAAAAAGAGGAAATTAAAAAAAAGGGAAATTAAAAAAAAAAAGGAATTAAAAAAAAGGAAATTAAAAAAAAAGTGGAAATTAAAAAAAAGGAAATTAAAAAAAAAAAGTGGAAATTAAAAAAAAGTGGAAATTAAAAAAAGGGGGAAATTAAAAAAAAGGAAATAAAAAAAAGGGAAATTAAAAAAAGGAAATTAAAAAAAAGGAAATTAAAAAAAAAGGAATTAAAAAAAGGGAAATTAAAAAAAAAGGGGAATTAAAAAGGAAATTGGCGGAGATGGTACACCGTACAAATGGAAAGAAAAGGGTAATTTGTAATAAGGGTACAACACAACTATGGTACTTTACCATACCAAAACATTAAATTTCCATAGTAATATAGAAATGAAAAGTCTCCATGGAATAGATGGAGAGTTCATACCCCATTTTCAAACCCTTTGGCTACCAACTGCCGATGCTAGCTTTAAAGTGACACCTTTTATTTTATTTTTAAATATCCAATATATATGGATACGATCAGAAACACATGATTTTCATATTACGTTTGTTATATGTGTTATTGGACTTACTTGGACTTACTTGGACTTATTGCTTTCCTCCCTTGGATCCTGGGAACCTTAGAGCTAGCAGCCGTTTCACCATGGAAGTCCATATGCCTCTGTTTGTGACCATACCCCTTGCATTGTAGATTGATGTAATCCTAAGTTCTTGGCAGCTGCTTTTTATGTTGTCAATGTTGTTATATATGACTAGTATATATTATCTAAAACCAATAAATATGGTTTCATCGCTGTTTGTATCTGACGTTGGTTGCAGTCCACACCGAGTCAATTCGCCGCAAAATGTTGAGAACCAGTTTTGACTCAATCCTGAAAGATTATTGTATTATTATTATAATTATTATTACTATCAGTTTATTTCTAGTATTATTCTGATAATAATTATAATAATTCTTCTGTGTTGAAAACTTCAAAACTTATTTGAAACTTGAAATCAAATAGAAATTTTGATTTTGATCTTCGCCTTATGAGATCTTACGATTGATATACCACACATTAACCTCTTAAAAGTCGTTGTGAAACGGGCCCCTTTCTTAAATTGAATGTTTTACTACAATCCTATTGCTTCTACAACTTTTGGATACAATTAGAATACCTATCTAATGTCTAAAATGGAAAATCAAACTCTATGCAATGTAGTAAGCGCATAATATCAGCTTCACCATGATATTTTTAGGGTAGTTCTTCCAGATTTAACATAGGTTAAAAACATCAATTTTTGTAGGGAATCAAATAAAATATAAAAAAAATGTTTAATGACTTATCCTTCACTTTTAAACAATTTATACACATTTTTTACACCTTTACAATGAATAGATTTTTATTTTTCATCACAGTACGGGCAGAACAATGGGAATATATTCCTCGTCCTCCACGACAAGAAACAGAAGCCATATCAACACCGCTTTGAATTGAATCCAATGCAGGCTGGCATGATTAGAGCCAATGACATTTTAAATGGCATCTTGGGCTACGACGCGTCATGGATTGCTGGTGACTACTTGCACGACATTTAAACAGCTATAAACCTGGCTATGGGACTCATTCACATTATACCGATATTCAGGAAATTGAGAAAGAATGTTTCATCATTATCATCAGAGATGTTGGGTTGGATAGGTGTTTTGCTTATTTTTTTCTGAGAATTGTACTTTTTTTTCTTCTACGACTTAAAACTCATTCAGAACATAATGTACATCCAAACTATTTCATTTTCTATGCAGTTTAGATAGTATTTTGTAAAATTCACTTCTGAAATACGATAGAGGATAGTGGCCGCGTCGTCACGGAACACGCTTATGGAGGCATGCGTATGTAGCGCATTGTAAACTGTGATACACAAACGCAGTAAGCAGACAGGGAGTAAATGTTTGTCAAAGGTGAAATGTGGTCATTTTTAAATGATGTCCAAACTTCACAAAATGACGTGTCCATTTAATCATTCTTAACCATTATAATGAAATTGGTGCATAATGTATACAAGTTAATTACATACCGTAGAATTCCGTCTAGAAGCATATATGCCTCTAAACGAGGGTTTTTTTAACGAAAGATATGAAAGGCCAATACCCTTCTCAAAAACATTGCAATAGATTGGTCTTACAAATATACATGTTTGTACAGCCGCCTTTATCAGTAATATAGTTGTTCAAACTCCAAATAACGTACGTTTTTGTTGGAAGTGTCTGCCTCTTGTCTCTTGTGTCAAAAAAAATCGTTTAGAGGCATATATATGCTTGTAGACGGAATTTTACGGTTTGTTTATTCTTCTCAAAGTCAGCATCCGAAAGTCTGCGTGGCACATCCCCGTACAAAATTTTTCGAAGAACCCCCCCCCCCTCCGGGCTACCGGTATTTCCAACAAAAGATCAATATCTAACTTAACTAAGTCAAATAAACTCTAGTCATATTAAGTCCTACCAAGTTTGATCCCGGTACAACATTTTGTTTGTTTCTTATAATTAAAGTTTATTATTAATTATTTTTGATTATAGTTTGATCAGCTCTTAATAGGCGGGAAATGTTAGGCTTTTACCACTACGCCGAAAAGTAGACCCACGTTAAGAGTTCTATTAGTTGACCTGTCTGGCCTGTAGTTTGTGTGTTAACCCAAGAATACTGAGCCATATTTTGTAACACGAACTACGAAGAGGGGGGGGGGGGGTTGCAACAGCCCCTCTTTAATTTTCAATTTGAAACTATTATTGCGTGTAGCCGTGTTTCATTTGATCTAGATTATGCTCTCTCTGGTCTCCAAGTTGCAATTCCACACGATTTTCATGCATGTGCATTTTTGCCAAGCAATTACCTTCTAAAAACCATTACAGTAAATAAATGCTGGACTAGAAAGTTAGTTAAGTTGTATGAAAAAGGCGGTTTTTTTTTCAAACTCAATGACTCACAATCCGTGTATTTTTAGAACACGCCAATCTTATCAGACTGACATACAAGGACAGCGTATTGTTGGGCTTTTTCTGGCCTTCCCAGGAACGGCGGTTTGGAGACTATTCCTTTCGGAGATATGTATATTAAACATCTCAAAAAAAGTAACTGACTCCCTAAAATAATGACCATTATTCGGGTGATTGTATTACAAATCTGTAAAATGCGTTGGAAGCAGAATTAATTTTTGCACATTTTGATGTAGCCCAAGATTTGAAAGTTGCAGTAAATTCTATTGATTTCGCATTCAGTGTAATGGAAGGAAATCTGTGTAATGATATCTGAGTGTTTTTGTATTGTACAAATTTGTATGTAAGTCTAACTTTCAAATCTGGACCTCACTACATTAAATTGATCAGTGTTTTATTGTTTTCTGGGCTATCGTATCAAATGAGGTGTCAAAATACGCAGAAATAAATTCTGCTTCCGACGCATTTTACATAATGCAGATTTTTACAATAGCCCCTTTTTGAATAATGGCCATTATTTAAGGGGGTTAGTTACTTTTTTGAGATGTTTATTATTATAATAGGATTTTCTTTTATTGAAACCCCAATTAAACCATTTGGTACACCAATTTTGCTTTAAATAAAATTTACTTTAAAAAAGGAATGGGGCGCCCAATGGGAGCTTTGATGTGATGTGCTTGAAATACGGTGGGGGGCACTCCCACGTTGGAGGTTACGCGTATGTATGGATGTTAAGACCCCCTTTTTCACCATCGCTGTCACCCAAAGACCCCATTACCAGCACATGCCCTGTCACCCAACGTCCCCATATTTTTCCTTAAGATCTGTCACCCAAATACCTTGACCCATATTCCCAGCAAACACAAAAACGTTTTAAAAATAAGTTATATTTTGGCTTTTGGTTTAGGTAAAAATGTTTTAATAACATTAAAATGTCGGGTATATAAAGGTCATGATAACGTTTTAAAAAGTTTTGTATGAAAACACACTACAACAATATTTTAAATGTTTTCAAAAAATGTTATTGTAAACTATTTTGGCAAACATTTTTGCAAAGTATTGTGTTAATACCTAAATAACATTATGTTAAAATATTTGAACCCAGCAAACACAGAAATGTTCTTAAAATGTTTTTTTCAAAACCTTTTAATAACATTTAAATGTCGGGTTATATAAAGGTCATGAAAACGTTTTAAAACATTATTGAAAATATTTTGGGCAAACATTTTTCGCAAAATATTTTTTCAACCCCAAAATAACATTTTGTTTAGAATGTTTTTTATCAAGTTTTCAAGAATGTTTTTGGAATGTTATTAAAACGTTTTTATACCCTTTATATAACCCGACATTTAAACGTTTTCTGTAAAATAGTTTTGTTTGCTGAGCAGTTGATTATAAAAAATGTTTTTAAGGTTATGAAAACGTTTTATACTCTTAATATACCCTTTATATAACCCGACATTTAAACGTTTTCTGACAACCTTTTATAACTTTTTGCGAATGATGTCGAAAACGTTTTGTGTTTGCTGGGTTATCATCTGAACAGTTAATTCTTTTGAAATAGCAAAGCCATTTGAAGCCATTTAGAACTAGGAATTCAATTTTCGAGGCTTCTTTAGGCTCTCATACAAAGACCCCTATTTAAAAAAGGCATATTCTCACCCAAGGGGTCAAAGGTCATTAAGGGGGTAATTTCTGGTCTGAAAGCTAAATAAAAATATTCAAAAGATCACTGTTTGTACAAATTACATAGCAGAGTGTTGTCATTAGCACACATGCATTGCTACCAACCAGGGTCTTTGGGGTGTCTACAGTTTCGGGGTCAAAGGTCATCAAAAATCATCAAATATGGAATCTCAAAACGTAACCAGACCAGAGTAACATAAACTTCATATTTTTTTGGTCAAAGGTCATTTAGACATCATTTCCGGTTTTAAGCTAAATAACTTCAAGAACTTCAAGAAGCATAGTAGATTTTTTAAATTTAAACTGGAACAATGCATTTTCTCGGTGTATATGAGGGTTTTTTTATATTGGGGTCAAAGGTCATTAAGGATGTCAAAACGTCAAATTTGCAAAAAAAATGTTCAAAATTGGCCCAATCGAGCTCAAATTCAACAGGAACGATTCCTACGACAAGTTAAAAATATTTATGACCCCAAAGGTCAATGTTTACTTTGGGGTCAAAAGGTCAAAATATGGTTGCCAGATAGCTATTCGCTGTGTACCCAGATTCTATTGACTCTAGTTTTTTATATTTTGCTCTCACCGGATGCACCTTATTGCACAGCCCTACACCTATATCCATTTCATATTGAAGTGACACCCTGGGTTGAAATGTAACCGTTTGGATACATGTTTTCTTTAAAACAGTAATGTAACATTAGCATAGTAAGCAAAGAAAGATTATGAAATGTAAAGGGTATTTATTGCAGCAAGAGAGGTATAAAATCGTACTGCATTGCGATGAAAGCGATTGGTTTCAAATAAAAAGGAATAAAGATCAGGTTACCATTTCGGTATTGTTTTGACTGTTGATCTTGTTAGGAAATCATGTTGTGGTGGTGGTGGGGGGGGGTTGGAGCAGAATTATTTTATTTAGAATATATGTTTGCATATTTAATTCTTCATTGTTTTCCAAGTGGACATATGATATAACTGTCGCTTGTAATACCGGACAATATTGCATGCCTGGTTATTGATTTAACGGAAAGTCGGCGGGGATATCAGGTTTTAAGAGCATTTGAACTTGTTTAACATGTTTAAGCGACACAAAAGTCACGGTTTATTGGGTGTGTTTACAATCCCAATAATTTTGCATTTTAAACAAAGATGACAAGCCTGTACGCACGGGATTTCTAGGATTTTAAAGGTTAATTTGCAACATAACATTATGATATTTTTTTTATTTTAAACAAAGGATAACGGGCCTAGACGCACAAGATTTCAAGACAACAACATCCACACTAAAGGCCAAAATAAACATTTCCCTTTTCAAATAGGGGCAAATCAGTGTACATGTATCACAGTTTCTAAGTTCATCCTGACATATATGAGTAAATGAAAAACGGTGCCGCCGATTTTAACCATTCACAAGCAAAGACTGATCTTATGTGCTAATATTGTGCAAATACATTGATGCTATCAGAAGTTACGATCAGTTGGGCAATATTTGACCATGTTGCTGCATATCATAATTATTTTAGTCAAAGTCGAAAATAATTTTCAGCATTTCATCTCTTTCAATGAATCAATAACCTTTCCTTGGCTACTTATAGAACGACACACTGTGCATTTTCAGTGTCAAAATCGTGCAAATAATAATGCCACACGTTATGAGCAGGGACAAGCGATTTGCACGGAAAAAATAGCCAATTGCGCGGAAATGCGCGGCAAAAAACAGCCAATTGCATGGAACTTTTATACATAAAACATACATATAAAACACAGGAAAAAAAACATGTCAAAATAATCAGGCCAATCAGGCCCGGCGCATCCCCACCCCAACCACATTTATGATGACTCACGCTACGCAGTCAAAAAAATCAAAATCAATATATTATTGAAAAATAACACTTTGATGTTTTGCAAAAATTCATTCTACAAATCATATGCTTTGAAAACTTGCTTGATTTATTTTTGCTAATGAGTTATGTATGTTTTACAAAAGTGTTGTTGTTTCAGCCCTATTTACAACATATCTCAAAAACCACGGAGCCTACAAAAGTATATGTGTGATATTTGAATTCTTCTACACACTTGCTATGAAATGATCAATGCAAATTTTGTCAAAGCTCACTACTATTCGCAAGATGCTGTGAAATACCACATCGCAACAGATTAAAATAGTTGCTAACCTCAACTCTAATCTCAATCAAAATAATCATTTGTTTTTGCAATTATTGATTTTGCATTAACGTCATAACTGTGTAGGGACTATATTGAATGACGCCCATTTCAAACACAATAATCCAACAAGTGCGAGTGAAATATATACTGCGCACAAAAAGCATCTTTAAACTTTAAACAATTTTTTTTTTTCAAAACACTACTACTCGACACGAAGTGATTTTATCTCCAACTTATACCCATTGCAATAACAAAAGTGAGAGTTTCGAAGATGGCAAATTCCGTTCTTCACGGTGATTACAGATAAATTACAGATTAACGTGAATGCATTATATGCGGTTTTCGGCTGAACCACTAGCAGGCTATGTCAGCACATCTATGACAATGACAAAAGTACAAAATCTGAATTTTGATGATTTTTACGATCGTCCGGATGAGCAAATCACTGAATGGGCCTTTAGTTCATTCCTCTCCTGACAATATGAATCAAAGAAAATAAAGAAAAAAAAGCAACAAAAAAAAAGACAAAAAAAGACAAAGAAAACAAAGAAAAGAAACAATAGAAGAAAAACAATTATAGAAAAAATTAAACAAATATGAAAAAGAGAACACGAAAAGAGTCTTAATAGAAGAATGTAAGAAAATATAAACACAACACCAAA